>NW_024879556.1:0-53061 GCF_009819885.2 Catharus ustulatus
CAAATAAGGCTAACATTCGTTACTGGCTAATTAAATATAGCCTTATTCTATCTTATCACAGCCTTATTAGGCTGTTCAAATTCCAGTATTACTTTTTCCCCATTTGTATTTCTGCACACAAATATCACAGTTCAGGCTACCACAAAGTTGCTACTACTCCTGCTCACTGCTGGGGCATTTCACTAGGAGCTAAACTACCAGTTTTCAAATCAATCCTTGGACTTATGAGCAGAACCTAGGTGAGGAGACCATCTGCTACTAGTAAATGCACAGCAGTAATATCATATGTCCTCATCAAGTACAGCACACATCATACTCTATGCATTCCATCAAATGAAAGGCAGTCTCTGAAGTTTAACTACAGTGATTACACAAGTTGAGAGAAGCTTGAGGACACAGCAAAATGATGACAGTAATAAAATTATCCTGCTTTCTACTAATTTCTGAACAGCTGGCTGCTCCATCAAAACACAGCTACGTTCAAATGAAATGCGAGGCGTGCACAGGACACGCAGCTTTCAGCGACGTACTCCTGTGCACAGTGGCTACAACAGGGCACGTGGGGGCAGAAAAACAAAACACCAAGACCACAACAGGCCCACAAGCCCAGACCTGGACACTGCTCGTGCAGTCAGCTTAGGACTGGCACGGTTACTCTTTCATTGCACAAGTGACAATTTGGGGACAGCAGACATCCATCCTGCCACACCAGGCAGGGAAGCCATGGTCAGGTGCCTTTAGGAAAGGATGAATCATCCAGCCCAAGGTCAGGCAAAAGGAGAGAACCCAAGAGGAAAAAGTGCCTATGCAGGGTTGGATTAACATTACAAGAGAATACTTTTTACAGTCTCTCAATTAAAAAAAAACAAGGAAAAAAATAATGGCAAATGGCTGTTATGGCAGTGACTACAGAAGAAGAAAACCAGACATTTCTTAGAAATTAAATATAAGGATATTCTGAATACCCAAAACTGTTAGTCCCTCTAACCAAAACAAGAAACAAGCTCACGTTTTGCTTGGTGATTATCTTTCTTTTCAAATGAACAGGAGCTGGCCCCCCAGCTTTACATTCACTTGCACACCTGGCAGATTAATTGCCAACTCAACTACGTAGGCAAACGCATCAACTTGACACAGTAACAGCACAGGCAAGTTCAGTCAAATATTCCACAAATATGCTTGATAAATTTACTTTCAAGAACTGAAGGACCAGTTCTGCCTCAGTGTAAGGTACTACAGCAAAGCCAGAGGAGCTCACCCCAGGGTAACACCATTTACAACTTGACCAGAGTTTTGGTACACTAAAAGGTGAAACTTTGTAGCTCCATATTTTATTGCTAAGGGAAGGATGACAGGATGGTCATATTCAAGGTTAACAGTACATCAACGTGCAATTTGAGCCTGACATTTCTAGAGATCAGAATTCATGACTTTGTTTAAGATCAAAACTACTCCATGCATCTTACACTGATCCCAATTCATTTATGTAATGTGGCCAGTTTCTAAGCATACTCAACAAGATCAATCAAGCTATGTACATGGATAACACACACAAAGTAAGTTGCTGAGAGCTTTCAGAAAGTGGATATTTTCTAAGTACCTCATGCTTCACCACAAAGAAATTGCACTGCTTGGGACAGTAAGAAAGAAAACTCCTATCCAGGTGGTTTTGATGGAAGAGAACCTGAGGTTTTCCTTCCTTCTTTCAAAAATGATGCCCTGACTGTCTAAAATCCAGTCCTGCAGCTGGGGTGCAGTAACAGACTCCTCATGGCACAGGGCAGTGGCTGGTTGGGGCACAGCTCTGCTGGGAAAGGAGCTGGCACCCTGCTCCATGCCAGCAGCATTCCCAATGAAAGTTGACAGCACAACAAGCTCCAAGGGCACGGGCACAGCACGAGGAAGAGGTGACACTTGCTGCATCACACCCAGAAAACCATGTCCATGTGTCCCCTTTGGGGCTGTCTGATACAACAGAGGCAACAATAAATAAGGCATTCAGCAGAAGGCACCACCAAGAAGGTTATGGGCTGGAGCTCTTACCCTGCAAGGAGGGAGAGAGAACTGAGCTTTTTCAGCCCGGGGAAAAGGAAAAGGGGGCTTCCAAGGGCCCCAAGAGCATCTCTTGGACAGGCAGGACATGACAAAAACAGCACAGACAGGCTCTTCACAGTCATGCCTGGTGGAAGGGTCTTCTGAGAGCCACCAGACACAGACAGGTGCTGATGATGTTGCCCGACAGAGAGCCACGGAACAACTAGGTTGTTTAGTGCGGTGCTTTATTGAGGGCCCTGGGGTCTGAGGACTAGCGTCCAAAGTCAGAGCCCACTGTTCCCCTTTTTCGACAGGTTTTTATATCCTTTTACAAAGTGATTTACATACAATAGTACACCTTCTTCAAGACAATACAGTTACATAATCTCGTAGATATTATTTCTAAAAGTCATAAATTCTACACGCTTGTCTACTCAAAACTATAGATCACCCCCCTTTAATCCCCCTTGCTCGTCATCCCACCACCAGAACCCTTTATCATTGATTATACATTAACCTTTATCATTTATTATTTCACTGTGTTCTGCATGCCCTACTAGATCCTTTAATTATTTATTTCACTGTGTTCTGCATGCCCTACTAGATCCTTTAATTATTAGTTTGTGGTTCTTAGTACATTCCCAGGGCCTGCTTGTGAACTGCTGCTTTCTAAGCCTTAGCATAACTACTGCTATTGCTATATCTACATTAGTTCTTTTTCTCGTTATTTCGGTATCAACTCCCCCCTTTTGAGCATTCTTCAGATTTTCTGCAAGGATGCTCAATTCTTCAAGTAATGGTTTCTAAGTAGGATGGTGAGTCTTCTCTTTGACTTGGTAGGATTACTTCTTTCCGGGTTAGTGCTCTCATGACACGTCGAGTATGAGCTCCTTCTCTGGCAATCATTCCTAAAAGACATCTATACATAATCATGCAGACTACAATAATCAATACAATCATTATTACATATTGTACAATTGATGATATCCAACCAGAGACCTGGATTCCTAGGGAGCTAAATAGTGCTCCTACCCAATTATGTTCAGCTTCTTCCTGGACTTCATGCACTTATGTTTCAATTTGTTCCAATTGACTTATGTCCTTTTCTACTTCTTCTGTGACATTTGGGATATGTACACAGCAATGATCAACCTTTCCTTGGAGGTATCCACAGACTCCGTGTTCTTTTAATAAGAGCAAATCTAATGCCATTCTATTTTGGACTGTCATTCTTGTTGTTGCTTGCAACTGTAAGTTTAGATCCCTAAATCCTTTCTTTGTAACTGCGGCTAACCTCTCAGTTTGTCCCAATAATTTGTACAGCATCTCCCGGTTTCTATATGTAGAAATTTGTGCAAACAGGGATTCCAGTACCCATCTAAATTTAACTCCTGATGAGGGTTCATGCCACTCATCTTCATCTCCCAATCCTAGTTCTTCTGCCACCTCATTTGTTTCTCTCTTTGTTCGTGACTGTATCTCTCTTTGTGTTAATTTAGACTGTTTCCAGAGAGGGCAGAGCGTAGGGACCCCTAACGTAATCTGCGTGACTGGGCCGTTAATGGGCATATGGGTAGTCCATTGTCCGTGCCCCATTACCCACACCGAATGCCCTGGACTCCTGACGGTAGTCGCCTGACAATCTTTCCAAGCCCCCTTTATTTCTCCTGTTATTGTATGATTATATCTTTGACATTCACAGCCCCATTTTAGTAGTATCCGGACTGGCACTAAACCAATTTGGGATTCAGGGGTATCACATGTGATGATTTTGCTACAATTCCAGCTAGGTGTGGGGGTCATTCGATCCCATCTTACCACTTCAGTCCCTAACATTCTTAAATGTTTTTGTTCCCTTTGGCCTGACCATTCGATACACCAATGTACTGGTCCTATGTAGCTATAAGATTCTAACAAGCTGGGACCCCAAATCGTTTTCCACTGTTCCCATTCTTCCCTCCCTTCTTGACATACTATCTCATAAGAATATTCAGTGACTGGTTTTTGTCTTTTTTTCTTTATGTCATAAGAACACCATCCTACATCCTTGAACTGCCCAATTTTTTAATAAACTGCATTTGGTAATTTTAGGCATTCACTCCTTTGTCCCGGCGATGACCATTTCTCTCGAACTGTATAAGTTTCCTCTATCATCTTAGTATGGTTCTGCATTACTTTATTACATCTTTTTGTCCCATTTATGGTTTCTGGAGGCATTTCCCCAACGGGAATGATGCCCCATGGTATCGGATCTCCTGCCGCTTTAGGTAAAGGTAAACATGCAGTGATGGACGTAGTATTTTGTACTTGCCCAAAATCTCTAACTAATCCCACTATTAAGTTTTCTTGTCCCAATTCTTGTTGTGTTTTTCCAACTTCTGTCACCTGTCGTACTCTCCTATTCTCTTTTAGAATATCTACATTTATTTTTCCGTAGTCAAAGCTTTCTCTAATCCACACAACACATGAGAATTGTCCTACCTGATCAGCTTGCATATTAGATATCATCAATGTGGTGCTACCTCTTTGCTGTTCCATATCCCAAAGTGTCACGATCCCTTCTGTAAATACTTCGTCTGTGGTGATTTGTTTCCAAACTGCATTTACTTCTTTTAATCCAGCTCTCTGGTTGCTAGAAAACAGACAGGTTAAATTTACTCCCGCACCTTCCGGCACTATTACATCTGGCTCCGTAACTATAATTTTAACAAACGCTTCTCCCACCTGCATTATACAGACTAATGTTAAAAGAACTAAGGCCTTGCCCTGAACACCATTTTTGTTGCTGACAGAGGCTGTACTTCCCATCTTGGCGGGACCTTCTTGATTCGAGTGTAGTGAATCCAATTTTCGATCCCTTGGACTTTCACTGCCGTGTAGGTAGTCATGATCACCTGGTGAGGACCGTCCCATACTTCTTTCAAGGGTTCCGTATTCCAGTTCTTCACATATACTTGATCTCCTGGCTGGATGTCATGGACAGGATTTTCCAAGGGCAGAGGCCGGTTCCACTGCAATGCTCCTCGCAGTGCTGTAAGGACTTTATTTAGAGACAAAATGTAACTTAGCAATACTTGATCTCCTACTAAGTGAGGGTCCCCTTTGTAGGTTGCAGCATGATATGGCTTGCCATACAAAATTTCGTATGGACTTACTCCTATCCTTTCTCTGGGTTTAATCCTGATTCTTAGCAAGGCTAGAGGTAGTGCCTGAGGCCACTGTATCTTCGCCTCCTGACAAATTTTCTTAATCTGCCCTTTTAATGTCTGATTCATCCGTTCTACCTGGCCGCTAGATTGTGGTCTCCAGGGCGTATGGAGATCCCAAGCTATCCCTAATACTCTAGCTACCTCTTGGACTATTCCAGCTACAAAGTGAGGTCCCCTATCTGAGGACATTCCTAATGGGATCCCAAATCTAGGAATAATCTCTCGTAGTAAGGTTTTAATTACTTCCTTTGCCTGGTTAGTCCTGCATGGGAAAGCTTCTGGCCACCCTGAAAAAGTACACACATACACCAGTAAATAACGGTACCCTTGTGCTTTTGGTAGCTCTGAGAAATCTATTTGCCAATAGTCTCCTGGTTGCAGCCCTACTCGTAACTTTCCTAGTTGTATTTGCCTTCGTGTCACTGGATTGTTTTTAATACAGACTGGACATGTGGCATTAATCCGTTTTGCCATTGTTAACATCTGGTTGGAAATCACCTCATGTTTTAAAAATTGTACTAATGCTTCTGCCCCCCAATGGCACTTGTTATGTTCGATTTCTAAAATTGTTTTCATTACCTTTGTTGGCAACACAACTTGACCTACAGCTGTGACATACCATCCTTTTTCATTCTTCTGGGCCTGGAGAAATTGAGCAAGTTTCTCATCTTCATGTGTATAGCATGGTTTCTGCTCAAGAAAGGAAGTGGCAGGGTTAAATCGTGCTGGTAATAAAGCTAATTGTGTCCGTACTTCTCGGGCAACCTGTTTGGCAACTCTGTCAGCCAACTGGTTTCCTTGGAACGCCTTTCCTTCTTCGTTTTGATGTCCTCTTACATGCATCACTGCTACTGCCTGAGGTTTATGCACTGCTTCCAATAGTGCTAATATTTGTTCTTTGTGCTTAATTTCTGATCCTTGAGAATTTAACAGTCCTCTTTCTTTCCACAGAGCTCCATGTACATGTACTACTCCAAAGGCATATTTTGAATCAGTCCAAATATTTACTCTTTTCCCTTGACTCAATTCTAAGGCTCTTACCAGAGCTTGTATCTCGGCCTTCTGGGCTGAAGTTTCCGGGGTTAAGGCTCGAGCTTCTATTATTTGTGTCAAAGTCACTACTGCGTATCCCGCATACCTGGTTCCGTTTTCCACAAAGCTGGATCCGTCTGCAAACAGTTCCCATTCCGGATTTTCCAAAGGCTCATCTTTCAGGTCTTTCCGGCTGGCATACACCTGTTCAATGATTTCCACGCAATCATGCGTCAATTCGCCTCCTTCTCCCTGGCTGCTGCTCCTAAGAAATTCTGCTGGGTTAAGATGATTAGTTGTTTTTAATTCAATGTCGTCCTGTTCTCGGAGAAGTGCCTGGTATTGTAACATGCGGTTTGACGAGAGCCAATGCCCCCCTTTTTGTTCCAAAACTGCAATGACCATGTGGGGAACAAATAC
The DNA here is from genome assembly GCF_009819885.2 of Catharus ustulatus. Lineage (NCBI taxonomy): Eukaryota > Metazoa > Chordata > Aves > Passeriformes > Turdidae > Catharus > Catharus ustulatus. Next base: position 6,696 of record NW_024879556.1, read on the forward strand.
TTCCATCCTTTTTCCCAGAGTCAATTTTCTGGCTTCCTGAATTAGGAGCACTGCTGCTGCCACAGCTCTAAGACAACCAGGCCATCCGGCGCTTACAGTGTCTAGCTGTTTTGAGAAGTACCCTACCGGGCGTTTCCATGAGCCCAGTTTTTGGGTGAGAACCCCTATTGCCAGTCTCTGTCTCTCATTTACATATAGTTGAAAAGGTTTTGTAAGATCTGGCAATCCTAGTGCTGGGGTTTCCTTTAAGGCTTGTTTCAAACTCTGGAATGCCTTTTCTTGCGTTTGTCCCCACTGAAACACAGGGCTTTTGGCTGCCTCATACAGGGGTTTTGCTTTTAGTCCAAATTCCGGGATCCACAAGCGGCACCACCCCACCATGCCCAAAAAGGATCTTAACTCTTGCGGATTTCGTGGTGTGGGTATGGTGCAAATTGCTTGTATTCGATTAACTCCTAACTTTCGCACCCCTTGTGAAATTTCGCAGCCTAGGTAAATTACCTGGGTTCTTACCAGCTGAGCTTTTTCTTTCGATACTCGGTATCCAGCTTGTCCCAGCATATTAAGTAATCCAATAGTGAGTCTGAGGCAAACATCCTTTTCTGTGGAAGCTATAAAGATGTCATCAACATATTGTAGGAGAGCAAATAAGAAAGGTGATTCTTTTACCTGAGTCGTCTTCCATTCTTCTAATTCTCGAGCCAATTGATTTCCGAAAATAGTTGGTGAGTTTTTGAATCCTTGTGGTAGACGCGTCCAGGTGAGCTGCTTCTTGCGTCCTGTGTCTGGGTTCTCCCACTCATAGGCAAAGTATTTCCTACTTTCAAGTGCCAAGGGGATACAGAAAAATGCATCTTTCAAATCAATCACTGTGAACCACTTAAACTTTTCCGACACAGCTGTCAACAATGTATATGGATTAGCTACAACTGGGTGTATATCTTTAGTGATGTTATTAATTGCTCTTAAATCTTGAACTAATCTATACTTACCATTTGGCTTTCTGACTGGGAATATCGGAGTATTGAATTCTGACTCACATTCCTGTAAAATTCCCAAGCTAAGAAATTGTTCAATCATGGGGGCTATTCCTATTCGTGCTTCCAATTTCAAAGGATATTGTCTTACCCTTACTGGGGAGGCTCCTTCCTTTAGTTCTATTACAACCGGTTGTGCCGCTTTTGATTTTCCAGGTACCCCTGTTTCCCATACCCATGGTACTACAGCTTGCTCTATTTCTTGTGGTATTTCTGCTGCTTCAACTTCTTTTATTACGAACAACTTAGCTATATTCTCCTCGGGAAATTTCAATCTTACTCTACCTTTTTCAAATATTATCTTTGCCTCTAACATTGACAATAAATCCCTCCCGAATAGCGATTCTGGGCTATTTGGCATATATAAAAATTGATGGTCAAATTCTTTCCCCCCAAATTTTATATCTAATGGTCGCAAAAACGTTCATTCCTCAACTTGTCCCGTAGCCCCCACTACTTGGATAGTAGAATCACTCAAAGGTCCTAGCTTAGTGTTAACAGCTGAGTGTGATGCCCCCGTATCTACTCTAAATTCTAACTGTTCCCCATCTACTTCCATTACTACTTTCAGGTCCTCATCTAGTCAACTTGAATTTTGATAATTCCCCATCATAAAGGCTTGGGCGACACCTTGTGGATTTCCCGGGAAAACACCTGTATTATTCATCATTCCCTGATTTCCATCCCCACTAGCTATAATTCCTCCCCCAAAATCCATTCCTTGGTTGAGAGGACACTCATTTTTCCAATGCCCCCTATTTTTACATATAGCACATTGATCTATCCCTAGCTGCATTCTTCCTCTTCCCATATTCAATTGACCCATGAGTCCTCCCGTACCCATCAGCCTCCCCTCCCTTGCTATCCCTTTTCCCCCTCTTAGTCCACGTCCTCGGCTCCCCCCTTTCATATTGTTTCCAGCCGCTTGCTGTAACACTGCTAACATAGTAGCCTGTTGTTTCCTGGCCGTTTCTTTTTCCCTATTATTATATACCTTCCACGCAACTTCCAATAGCTTATCTAAATTCCGAGTATCTTCTCCCTCCAATTTCTGTAGTTTCTTTCTAATATCTTCCTGGGACTGCCCCATAAAAATTAATGCTAGCTGTAATTTTCCCGACTCTCCTTCAACTTCTAAATTGGTGTATCTACGAGCTGTCTCCTTAAGCCGCTCTAAAAAGGTTGACGGAGACTCATTCTTTTCCTGCCTGACCGAATACAACTTAGACCAATTCAAAGTTTTTGGTATTCCATTCCGTATTCCTTCCGTTAATAATTCATGATAAGCTTTAAGTCTCCGAGACCCGCCCGTCGAGTTGGGATCCCACTCCGGATCTTCCCTAGGTACTAAATCATTTACTGTACCATCCACAAGCCGTAACCTAATCATTTCTTGTGCTTTCTCTGTCATAGCTTTAAACACCATCTCCTTTTCAGTAGAATCCATTATTGTGTCTAACAAAACTTGTAAATCATTCCAGTCCGGGTTCTGAGACTTAATTACCATCTTTACCACCCGCGCAGTCCGTTCAGGATCCTCCCGATACGCCCCCACTGATTGTTTCCAGATTAGCAAATCATTCGGAAAAAAAGGGAACTTTCACTACGACTCGTTCCCCCTGCGGCCCGACTGCTTCACGCAGCTGAACCATTAAATGAGCACCCTCTTCCTTTTTCTTTCTTTCTACCTCCCACTGCCCTCTCCGAGTTCTTTCACTTAAGGGGGTTCGTGGTATATCTGTGATTTCTACTTTTGCTTCCCGATCCTCCCTTTCTACCTCTGGCATACTTTCTCCAAAGTCACGTTCCTCCATTGGAGGGGCACTAGGGGCTACCAACAAAGAAACATCCTCCTCAGGTTCCGAAAACCTAACCGAGCATTCCTTCTCTTTTTGCCATCCCTTACATCCTTCACAATTCACCTTTAATGTTTTCAAAACCATGATTCCGCACTCCTTTTGCCACTCTGGTTTGTCTTTCAAATAATAGAAGAGGTCTAAATACAGTATTTCATCCCATTTTTCATTACTTTGTAGGAAATGCATCAAAGGTGTAATAATGTCAGGATTCAGTGTACCATTTCTAGGCCATTGCATACCATCGGGTTCATATAAAGGCCACACATTATTACAAAAATCAATCAATCTCCTTTTACTTAGTTCTTGACCAAAATTCCCTGCATTCCAATGTTGTAATAAATAGCCCAAAGGCGAATCGTCCGGGATTTCTATCCCGGAACTTGCTAGAGTTTTAAATGTTTTCAAAGGCATCATTCCTAAACAGAATAGACAGGAAAAGAAAGAAAATCTATGCAAATAGAAGAATAGACCAACCAACCAACCAACTTGTCACCCTCCGACGCCGCGGGGGAACAAGTGCCGGACCAGCGAAGCTTTCGCCGCGTCTTACAGCCGGCGCCTAGGCTTTACCCAATTACCCAAGACATCTTTAGCCCAACCCAGCGGAGCCGATGCTTCGTCTTACGGGCAGGCACCCAATACCAAAAAAAAATAAAGCACCTTTGGGCTTACCTCCTGCAGTTGTCCGACAGGTGCGGGGTCAGGCACGAACCGATGACTCCCCGAGAATCACTCGGTGCCAGCGTGGAGTAGATCAGGACGTGAACCACCCCAGCAGCCCTCGGAGTCCTGCCGCGGTCGCCAGAAAACTGTTGCCCGACAGAGAGCCACGAAACAACTAGGTTGTTTAGTGCGGTGCTTTATTGAGGGCCCTGGGGTCTGAGGACTAGCATCCAAAGTCAGAGCCCACTGTTCCCCTTTTTTGACAGGTTTTTATATCCTTTTACAAAGTGATTTACATACAATAGTACACCTTCTTCAAGACAATACAGTTACATAATCTCGTAGATATTATTTCTAAAAGTCATAAATTCTACACGCTTGTCTACTCAAAACTATAGGTTACCCCCCTTTAATCTCCCGTGCTCGTCATCCCACCACCAGAACCCTTTATCATTGATTATACATTAACCTTTATCATTTATTATTTCACTGTGTTCTGCATGCCCTACTAGATCCTTTAATTATTTATTTCACTGTGTTCTGCATGCCCTACTAGATCCTTTAATTATTTGTTTGTGGTTCTTAGTACATTCCCAGGGCCTGCTTGTGAACTGTTGCTTTCTAAGCCTTAGCATAACTACTGCTATTGCTATATCTACATTAGTTCTTTTTCTCGTGATTTCAGTATCAATGAGAGACAGCACGTAGGCACACAGGAGCAATCTCACACCAAGGTCAGTCAAGCTGTGCAACAAGCTGCCAAAACAGTTTGTGCAGGCGCTGCCCTTAAACTTTCAACCCCTGACCAGTCAAAATTTAGAGAACAGTCAGAGCTCAGAAACTAAGCTTTGAAACAAACAAACAGCAGGGAGCAAAAGGCTGCAGACATCTAAGGTCCCCTCCTACCTGAAGTGCTGCTGTTCTGAAATGCAGAAATTACACAGTAATTCTATGATAAATACTGTCATCAATTCCTTCTGGAGCAAGAGTGACACTTCACAGGGTAATACAGGAAAGATAATAAAAATGTAAACAAAGCAACACCACCATGACAGGATTTCCTAGGTCACTACTAGGACACAAAGGTTCTATTAAAGAAACCACAGAAACATGCTGGCACTCTGCACAAAATCGTGGGGAACTTATTTCTATCAAGCTGCGCCTTGTACTTCTATTAACACAGCGGGGGACCTTAAATATACAGATATACCCAAGCTCTGCAAAAAGAGTAACTATTTACTACTAAGTCAAAGAAACAAACCTGGAACAGAAAAAACCCCACTCTAATGGTAGAAAAGTGCAAGCATATGGGACACTGCTGCTTTGGTACCTGGCCTGTAAAGTGACTGCAGTGACATAGATATGAAAAACGGGTAACAATTTAAAAGTTTTGAAAGCTGACTACCTTGTATGCAAAATATTTAATCATAAAATGCATTTCAGTCAATATAAATAAATAAAATTGAGGTCATGTTGATAACAGTTCTAGACAATACAGACACATTCTACCCAGGGATAAGTGTATTCAAGTAGCAAATAAATTACTGGCAATATTTGTTCATAAAACTGACTTGAATTGTTTTGTAAATTCAAAAGGTAAACTCTAAACCCCAATGAAAACAGGTGAAAGGAGATGTATAGTGAAGGGAGATTGTTTAATCATTGGATCAAAAGTGACCTATCAAGACAAAGCAAGACTGTACTCCCACAGGAAACATTGATCCATTTCTGAACATAGGACAATTTCCATCCACAGCCCACTCCTCTCCTCACAACATCCCTGAAAATGCCACTTCTGCAGTATTATCTAGGCCTGACATTTATGGGGAGATAAGTGTACAGAGGGTACATGACCATAAAGTTTCACATTATGTTCAAAAAACTAAGACACTGCTTCAGAGACTGACTCCAAAATCCAACAAGAAACAATGACACAATAAGAAGTCAGCAACCCCTAAAATGCTAAATGTGGTTGTGAAAACATTTAAGACAAATTATGATCCAAGATAAAATTCCAAAGCCCTATTTGCAATCTCTACTTTGGCAGAACCAGTATTTCGAGAACTTACTAAGATTTTTTCTCCTTTCCCACAATTTAAAAAGCAGGAAGGAAGGATCTCACTCAAGGAACATGGCTTAACAGTGAACATACTTGACTAGGTTTGGTAATAAATTGGATAAGTTAAATATGAGTTTATTTGTTCTGAGAACATGAGGCAACTTGAAGCTCTGCAGAAAACATCAGTGAACAAAGAGATTATCTCACCTTAAAATCTAGCAAAAGCCTTCTTGAGTCCAACAATTAAAGGAAGAGTAAACTTCTCTTGTCATTATTAGAAGCCACTGGTCAAGAAACTTGTGACTAAATTAACAGCACACAGGTAAAGCAATCCCTCAAGAACAAACAGAACTGTGGGAAAGGAGTAACCCAGCAATTCTACCAGCAATTCTACCAATACTATTGACCCAGGCAAGAAATTAGACAAAACTCTGCCTGGCTTTGTCTCCTGGTGTGGCTGCCAGTGATACACAGAAATGTGTCATTATCACACCAGGGTAAGTTTGTTGTATTTTATTAAAAAAACAAGCTGTGTCATTTCACTCAAAAGCAAACCTTCCAACACAGCCTAGCCCTGCTGAGAGGCACGATGCACTCCTCAGGAACAAAACAGAAAAAACCCACACACACCAAGCAGTCCTCTAAAGCTCCTCCAACCCCTCTACACATCTGTATTTTGGCTTTACACAGAGACTATATGCACATTGCTGAACAAATCTGGAACCCTTCTCCAGAAAAGGCACACGGTTATCTTTAACAAAACAAACAATTCCATTATTATCTTTTGAGACATCACAAAAGCACAGAAGAGCTGGCAATGCAGTCAGGTATTCAGTAGTTCCACTTGGGTGGATAGTCACTATTTTTTGGAGACAGACAACAGAACAGGCTGAACACTTACACACTGATTCTTAAATGCATCCAAGAGCACTTTCCTCCCAGAACTCACCCACTTGACCTGACAAGTGAAGCACACAAAACCCTTGGGCTTTTTTTGCAGGTCAGATTTCAGGTGTCTTGTTTGGAACTAGAATTTCAGTTACTTTCACTTTCTTTATTTTGCACTACTGAAACTCAAGTAAGGAGAATAAACATTTCTGTTTCTGTCTTCTTGAATACAGCGCCTGTAAGAAACCCAGGGAATCTTTTGGATAGGATATTCAAAGGTCTGGGGGTGGGTTGCACCAATTCCCTAATTTATTTCAAGAACTGAAAGTGCAGTTTTTGATTCAACCAAAAAAACACTGCTCCTCCAACTGTATTTTTTGTATTAGCTGTACACCCATTATCCAGGATCTCACCTGGGATCCAGTAAATCCTAGCACTGGGCAATTACTTTAAATAATTTGAGCTACAGTTTGAATCTTCTAACTAAACAACTACTTTCTTGTAGCCACAGTTTGCATACATGGGGAACATATTTCTACTCAGAAAGTGACAGAACACTCCACCCAAGTTTATCAAACCTTGAGCAATGCATTCTCCAAATTTTGATTTCAAGATAAGCATATTCTTAAAATGGAAAGTTAAAATAAACCTCAAGACTTACTGATACATAGAAAAGGAAATAAAAAAAATATTCTGAGTTCTGCTTATAATGGTTCTGAGCATAAAATAACAAAACAAAACATAGTGGAAGTCTTATCTTCAGCAGTGCTCCATCCAGAGCTGGAGTTCAGCTACCTGCAGTTTACTATAAACGTATTTATCTTTGTGTTCCAAGTGTCTTCGTGCAGCAAAGCTTTTTAGAGATGTAAACCTCTTCTACATTTTCTCAGGCTGTGTAAAGGTTCTATCACAGCACAGCAGCAGTACCAACTACATTGGGATAAAACTTCTTCCCTCTGGGGACAGCTGGGTTTGCTGATCCAACTGGGACAAGCCATGCAGCCACCAGCACACATCACACACCCACAGCTACAGAACAGCTTCCCAGCACATGCAGGCATAAAGAAAACTCTCCAGGGAATTTTATAGTCTAAGGACTAGACCGCAAAGGGTGTTCAACATAAAAAGCATAAAAAGTGTCTAAATACACCAGTAATGATCAAATTACCTGCACACTAAAGTTACAATGTAAAACTGATACTAATGCCATTAACCTTCTGTTTATTGGATTTTATGTCCAAGTAAATCTTTAGTCCAATTTATAATGTAATGCATATAAAACAGAAAGTCCTTATGGACTATGAATTAATGTACCAAACTTTAGAGAGATGCAATAAAGCTGCAGTGGAACTGGAACAACTACAGTCTAACTCCACTACAGTTACAGTCCTTGAATATTTGGTAAGGTGAACACACTTATGGATTACATTTATAAACTGAGGGGAAGGACATCACAAAGTTCAACATGCATGACACTATTGCTTCATGTACATTTTTAAGTATATTCTAGAAAATCCCTACCGAAACAGCAACAAGAAAAAAAAACCACGCCCTACTAAATTACCATTAATTAGTTCAGCATTCCCTCTGGGACTGCTAACAAAACCATCACCATTAAAACACCAATGCCTCTTATTTTCCATAACATCTATAAGCTGTGCTGTGGTCTCAGCTGAAGAAAGGAAGAGCTGAGGCCAACAGCAAGCTTTCAACTTCACACAAAAACAAGTTACTGAACAGACAGAGCACAGATAAGCCTTAGAAGAGTTACAGAGACAGGGACATGGAGGTTGAAAATCCCTTCTGTGCCTCGGGAAAGAACAGGCAGAAATGGTCTGGTGAAAAAGCAGGACTCACAGACATGCTCAAGCATATTCCGTGTCACTCACACAAACTGCAATTTTTCACCTGTTTCTGCCGCAGGCAAAGATCTAAGCAGCAGCAGCACACACTATGATGCCCTTGCTGGTCCTGGAGGTTTCTGCTGCCCTCCTGAGGCCTCACTCCATGCTCCCAGCCCCTACTGCAGGCTTCAAGGGCCTGGCTAAGGCTTTCCTTGCCACAGCCTACAAACACCCCCATCCTCCTGGGCTGCTCCTCTCTCCCGGTTCAACACAACACATAAATAAGCCAACAGCCCATGCACACCAGATCCTTTCTCTAGCAGGATCTGTGCCAGAACAACACTCAGGTGATGTGTTTTTCACTTACAGCGGGACCAGCAATGGAAACATCAAACAACACAGTTTCAAGGCTGTATCCTACCTCAGTGCTCCTTGTGGAAAGTAGAAGATTGACAGCAGAAACTCTGTCTCCCTGTATTTCAGAGTGAAGAAGATCTGGAATGAAATCAAAGAGGACATTTCAAATTTAAGCCAAAATGTGAAAGCTCTTTTCATACTAAAAGGCTTCAGGAAATTCACACCTACTCCTTTTCCATGTCACATTGTTTATCTTGCTGCTATATTCCAGGAGGTACCAAAAGGCAGCAATCAGAGCTCAGAAGGATGATGTGACTACAGTGATGAGCAAGCCATGCTGCCAAACCTACTCTGCTCTTGACCTGGCTAATTTGCCAACTTGCTGATTAACACTGGTACAGCATCTGTCACCTTCAAATACATTTTGGGCCCTGAAATGCCATGCTAAAAATCCAAGTAAATTCATATCCTTCCCACAGAAGCACTTGTATTTATTTCACTGAGTGATGTTCAGAGGTTCCAGCTCCAACCACATGCATCATCTTTTGGCTCCCCTGTAAGAACTTGGGATTCTAGCCCCTAAAGGAAATCAGCAGCCCCGGGATAGCAGGAGCAAGAGAAGTAGATAATTCTCTCATAACTTTACCAAGGGTCACAATTCCCAGGGCTAAGAAAGGCAACTGAAGTACACCCTTTTCAAAAGAAAACTAATGCAACATATCCACTGAGCAAGGCTTATGAGCAAGGCTGGAGGCCATTCATTTCCTTTCTGTTTACTGACTCAAACTTTCATATTAGACTTACTTTTTGTTAATCTCTGTCACCAAAGACTTTCTATTTTTGCAAAGGTTTAGCAGACAGCATATTGTTCTCAAGCAGAAGAGGCTTGTTTACTACACTATCAAAGAAGTTCAAAGCTTCTCAGGCAATAAGATGAAAAAGCAGATTTTGCTTCTTATTAGTGCTCTCTACGTGATGCACATTTTTCATTAGGTCACATTTATTACCACCGATAAATGTCTGTGCCTTAAAAACAAAAACCCAACAAGCAAGTATGAAGTACCTTTCAACTCCAGCACCTGTGCCAAGAGTGCATCAACACCAGCAAAGAGAAAGGAGAGCAAACTGATACAGGCCATGGGGACACGTGCTCTTCCCTGGAAACAGAAGGGTAAAGACAAAATAAAAAACTGTTGCTAGAACGCACCTTGTACCCAATTGCGGAATCGATGTTGCAGCTGCTGCTGGTCCCTAGAAGTGCCATAAATGGGTAAGTGAAACAACTTCTATCAAAAGATTGCATGCACAGACATTTTCCATGCAATACATACAGTGCATTCAGCTAAAAAACTTCTTGCATGAAGCAGATCACTTTTTCATAAAAAGGAAAATGTACTAGTTCACGTGCTTTTCACTTCTCAATGCATGAGACCAGGCCACAGATTTAAAGAAAAAGGAAACATTAACAGCAGCTTCATGCCAAACCCTGCATCACTGAGCTTCCTCACTTGCGCATTGCTTAGCCAGTTCTCAAAACGACCCGAAAAAGAGGCGAATGTAAGACTACCAACACCAACAGAGGCACACGTGCTGGAGCAGCGAAAGCCTGATGGAACAGCAGCACAGGATAGGGCGGCAGAGCACGGACTCACCCTGGGGCCGAGCCCCGGAAGGCCTCTTCCATGCCTGCAGACATTCCAAGATGTCTCCATGGGCATGGTGCTGCCTGGAAGGGGAGCAGGGAGCACCGGCTCCCAACACGGGAACCCTGGCCCGGTCCGGCACCTTTAGCACAGCAGCTCCTGCACAGCCAGGGCCGCTGCTCTGAAGTGCCTGCAGCAGCAGGGTCCCGGCAGAGAGAGGCGTCCACGTCGCTGCCTGTCAGCGCCCGCCCGAATCCTGCTTGCCCGAGGTGCCGCTGAGCCCATACCTTGTGTCCGTATGCTTGGAAACACCACGGGAAATTGCCCCGGGGGGAATCGGTGTCGGGGTTACGCTCAGGCAGTCCACTAGACATGCTTTGGGGGTCCTTGCTTTTTCCCGCCCTTTTTACTGCCGTCTTTAGAAGGTCGGGCGCGTGGTGACCGTGCCGCCATCTTGGGAGTGGCATAACATCGTTTCCGCCCTTCCCAGCACCATCTTTGGTACTGGCAGAGGCCACATCTGGCCTCCATACCAGCTTTGTTGTGGTCCCTTGATGGTCTCTCCCGACGTCGTTTCTCTAAGTGACCCTCCTGAATCCGGACCTGACGCCGATCCCACGCTCTTGGCGCGATTTTCCGCTGTCTTTCCCAGCACACGGGCGCGAGCGACGGGGTCAGTGGCGCCGGAAATGGCTCCAGCCGCCGCTTGAGCGGCGGCATTCTGCAACGCCACCGCCTCTCTCGGCCAGGGTCCTGCTGGGGCTGCCAGATGGAGTGTGCCACCGTCCCTCATGGCAGGGTGCCAGTGCCCGGTGGCTCCCGCTGTCCTGACAAGCGCCGCGTCCACCGAGCGCCTGTGCTGCCGGGGCGCTGGCTGGGGGGATGGCTGCAGTACCGCTCCGTGTCCACACGGCGGCAGCACTGACGCCAAGCTCAGCCCGGGCTGCGGGGCTCTGAGGGTGCACAAACCAGAGTCCCTAGTCCTTCAAAAACTCCTCCAACAGGAATGCCCAAAAAAACCCCCACCAAAACTAAAAAAAACAAAACCTGCCTCGAAAGAAATAAAAACAAACCAAAAAACCCCCATTAAATATAAAAAAAAACCTATATAAAATTTTTTCATATTTAATTTCCACTCAAAATGTAGACATATATTATATTTATTTAATTTCAATTATACCATACACACACAATATTATTTTGCTATTTATTATATACCGAATCTTTATACTACAAATACTCATTTCTATTTTCTGTCTATTTACATCTTTCTATAGTTGTATGTTTATAATTCTATTTCATAAAAGGCGCTTCCTCTAACCAAATCAGAAAAAAAACCCCCCAAACCTTAATTTTCAGCTATTAGTAAATATATTTTTCAATTTATATTTTTCATATTTATGTATGTAAATTTATGTATGTCATTTATATATAAGTATATAGAAGTATCCTATAATATATAGGATATTATAGGTATATAATATATATTATTATATTATGTATGTATATTATATATACATATATTATATATATTACAACAAAAGGATATCTATTATTTCTATTATATCCTCCATATATATTTATTCATACCTTATATTTATATATACTTACATATCTTTATCTATGCATATTTACCTTTATAATGGTATATATTTATTGTATATATTTATTGTATATTTCTATATTTTTTATTTTGTTTATATTTTTTATAAAACATCTGCCTCTAAACAAATAAAACCAATTAAACATTTAAACTACACTAAAATATTTTTATATTTCTAGTCTCACATTTCTAGTTTTACATTATATATTATATTTGCATTTTTTAAGTACTATATCTTTCATATGAGTCTGTTACTTGTATGTTTCTATTTTACATTTCTACAAATATCTTGATATTTTTCTATTTCCATTTTTCTATTTTTACTATTTTATATTTATATCATCTATATAACCACCCCCCCCCCCACCAAATAAATACCAATAAAGCATTCCTTTTAAGCTATATTGAAGTACTTAACAGGAACACGAGCGAGGCATGGACAGAAAGACTGAGTGCCAAACACACAAACCTCTGGGGCTCTGAAGGAGCTGTTCTGCCTTCTGGGGAAACAGTTGTTGAAGTTCTTGTAGTTGAGTTTTCAAATGCCTCATGGATTGCACAAAGTTGGGAAAGCTGAGGTTTTATCTTGTTACTACTGCTCCGGGACTGCTGCAACTGTAGAAAACTGCCCTGTGGCTGGGAGAACAACGTCTCCCTCCCTCCCAGCCCAGTTGTCCCTCCCAGAGCTGTCTGTGCCAGGCTCCTGGAAGGTTTCCTAGCTGTTTCACTAGTTCAGGGATGCTTCTGTCCATACTGTCAAGACTGGCATGGCAGGAGCCACTGGGAACAAAGGCGCCGTGGCCATTCGGATGCTGTTTCACACCTCCAGCCTTTGCTTTTTGTGCAGTCCTTTGGCCACAGGGAAAAACTGCCTGGGAAGGGCTCTGAGCTCTCCCTGGAGTCTTCTGTTCCCCATTACTCACCCCTCTCTTGACTCTACCAGTGATCAGCACTGGGAGATTACCAGAGTAATGGACAGGTTTGGAGAGCTTTTAACCGGGAAGAAGTGCAGCAATCTCCAGGAAATCCAGCCCTCCCTGGGAGGTAGCAGAAGAGATTTCTAACCATCACCATCTACCACATGGCAAAGGTCAAGAATTTACAGACAACATGCAAAACTGGGTTTGACTTTCACTGCCTCAGATCTTCCCACTTGCACACATTTCCTGCTCCTATGATCTGACAGAGCTGCTTGGTCATATTTTATACTTGTAGATGATTTCTGAATTCAAACTGGTATTAGAAAAAAATTTATTTTAACTAATTAAATCTTGGCATTGAATGGTGTGCACAGAAACCTCAAATCACTCACTGACACCTTAAGAAGGCGCATCTTGTTTCTGAAACTTCATCAGATTCCCAGATGTGCCACAGAAGCCGGAAACAGCAAGGTCAGCCAAGGCTCCCCACTCAGGGCAGTTCAAAACTCCAGTTCCTAAGCTGCCAGCCTAGTTCCTGCAGAGCAACATCCTAAAAAGAGGAAATGTGAATGTGAAAGCTATTCCTAAACAACAAAGTTTGCATGCAACAGGCTTGGAATTCCTCCAAATCTAAACTCCTTGATCCTGCACATACATTATCTTCAATGACATGCCTGTCTCTTCCCATTCCTGCACCAGACTTCCACCAGATAAGTCCCACCTCACAGTTCAGGACAGAAGGTTTGAAATCCTGAGCATCACTTTTGCTCTGAGCCCACAAATCCACACCCAAGAGTTACCTGACTCTGACAGGAGCTGCATTGGCTTGGATACTGCCAAAAACGCTCCCTCTCCTGCAAGCATTGCATAAGGGACTGAGATGTACAACAGCCACCGGTGCTCCATTCCCACTTTGTTTGCATCGGGATCTGGTGAATCCTTTCACACACCAAAAGTGGGAGCAAGGTCATCCTGGAGTACATCTTGAGAAAAGAAACAACAACAACAACAAAACAAAAAAGACCCACAAAGTCAAAAAAGCACACCTCCCAAACAAAGAACAAACCAAGCTTTCCAATTAAACTGCATTACTCATATCCTGCTTTTTGTCCAATGATCCCTCTTTTTCCCACTAAGGCCAGATTCCTTGGTAAGACTTCAAACTGTGATTACTTCCTTACAAAAGCAGCCTCCAAATTGTTCTCACGTGGCTTCTAAGGCTATCCCAGACTGCATCCTGGGACAGGACAGGATGGATATATGAGCAATATATTCCCTCTGCTGCCAGCTGCACACTGGTAGCATCTGGTACAACACCAACACTTCCAAGGCACCCAACCCAAGTTACCCCCAGTGTGATAATCTGAGGTCTCCAAATCCATGCTGCAGAACACAGCAGGGAACAAGGCATGTGGACAGATCAATCATCTCCAGAGGAGTGCTCTGAGCTGCTTTGCCACATGCCTTGAACCCTGTCCCCTTCACCCAGTGCAATGTTCAAACCCAGCCCTGGTCACTGTGCTGGTCACAACACAGCAGCTTGTCTTCCCCAAATCCCAGCTTCCCATGGCTTTGGTGGCCTGAAACCTTCTCTCCATGGATCCTCAGCCCACCTCCCTCGCACTACTCCAAGGCACTTACCCCTCAGGCAGTGGGCACTGGTTGAGGCACGGCTGGCTGTTCTGTTTTGCCACCTTGCTGCTCTGAAATGGGGATGGTGGGCAAAATTTCTTCTTTGGGTTCCACAATGCCTGACAAAAACCCCAGAACTGGGACTGTCCACTACCAAACTTTGGTGATGAACGGCACCTCATCATCTGGGACCGAGGAAAAAAAATGCAGCTGAGGGCAAAAAACCCAACCCCTAGGCTGGGGACATTTTATTCTCAATTTAAAAATTAGTTAAAACACCTGAAAGGCAAAAAAATCCTACTCACAAGGCTAGAAGCAGTCAGCACACACACTCGCACAGGCAGACACGAGCAGCAGCAGACAGACACAAACTCTCACAGACACACACGGACACTCACGCGCTCCCACTGTCACACACTCCTCAGCTGACATGCTGACTGCAAGCCCTGCTTGAAACGCTACACCGAAGAGGATGCTTCAACACATCTTCCAGCTGCTGCTCTTCAACATCAAATGGTAGACTCCAGGAAAATTGGTAGCATCGGTGACTGCAGAGATAGGAACCCACCTCAGGGACCTGCAAGACAGCAGGAAGTGGTCAGCAAGTGGCTCCCTGACAGCTAGAGGTTATCCCCACACGTTTTCTACCCCAAACCCCATAGAACAGAGATGAACAATAAAGTTTTGTAACTGCTCCATGTAACGGTGACCACGTGCCAGAGCAGGGGCAGCTCCAAGTCTAAGTGGCACAATATAGGTACATGCAGGATAGGTACATACAGCATAGATACGTACAATAAAGGTACATGCAATGTAAGCCAAGACAGGCACACACAGTACAGGTACCTACAGTATAAGCCAAGGGAGGTACATACAGGATAAGTGAGGACTGGAGATAACTCTCTGGAGGATCAAGTCTCAAGCCCAATACTCTTTGAAAAGATGGAACCTAGGGAACTACTGAGGGCACATAAGGAGGGTCTAACACACTCCCTATAAAAGGCCAAGAGAATGGCACGTGAAAAGAAGGCACTACCAAAGCTGAGACGGAAAATGGATGAGAACATCTTGTGTACTTCTTTTTGTCTCAAAGAGTAAAAAGGTAAAAATGCTGGAATAAGCCCAATGCAGGAAAAAACACAAGCAGAGTCCAGCCAATGTGGCCTGGAATGATGTTGGAACAAAGAACTCCAAGAGGTTGCTCTTGGTGTGAATACAATGCAGACACAGCTGTGAGCAGCAGGACAGACTAGACCTTCACATCCCTTCTAACCACAATGGGTTGAGGATTCTGTGACACAGAGGGAACAACAGTAAGAACTGCCAGTCAAAAAAGAGCACGGGTGTACCAGGCTCCCCAAATGACTGCAACACACCTCCACAGCAGCAAGGCCTTTTACAGCCTGACATACAATTGTACAGCATGTTTGCCACCGACCGGCAACCTTCACTTAGGCTTTTCTTTTCAGCTTCTTAGCTTAGACATAATCATTACTTTTCATGCTTCATTTTAGCTATTGGATAATGGAGAATTATTTGCCTTACAAAATCCTGTCACATTTTCCAATAGTATGTGGCCGCCAGCTCAAAAAATACACAGGATAACCATTTTCTTTATACTCAGTCTGGGCTTGTTCCCTTCACTTCCACCACACTGCCGAGCCACAGCATTCATTATTCTCCTCAGAGCACTCCCTCACAAAAAATACAGGAGACAGTTTCCCTTTCTGTCACTTCTGCACAAATCTTATATAAAAGTTATTGAAACCCACAGTGTAATTTACCTTCCTGATGGAACTGTACTAAGTAAAGTAAAAAGGACAGTGAGGGCAAGGATAAAAGGAACACGCCTGTTATAAGTGCATGACATATTGTTGGCTTTTCGCAACTATTACGAGAAATGCTATATGTATAATATTAAAATAGCTTTTCTGTATGTATATCAGTTTTTTTCTTTTCTTCTAATAGCTAAAATTAGACATAAGTTTTTTAAAAATAGTATACTTAATAGTATACTCCCCGTCTAATTAAAATAACAGCCCGTAAATGTGTGATGGGGACCCTGCAGCTAACACAACAACTATCAACACTCACCAATTACAAAAAGCCAAAACCACCCCCCAAATTAAAAAATAATAAAAAAAATTTAAAGCCAGAAACCAAAAAACACACATGTTCTAAAAAAACAAACCCAAAAAGTAACCATCCTAAATAATTCCCAAAAATTTTTTACTCTACAAAACAATTTAATATATTGTAATGTGTATTTAAAGAAGTGTTCACAAACCAACCTTGTACTCCTAACAGCTTGCCAAACATCCAGCCATTTTAACCCTTTACTTTATGTGTATCTCCTATTGTCTTTTTATTAAACCTTTTAAAATGTTACCAAAACAGTAAGACTTATTTTTCACACAGCTTAACAGAGCTCAAACTTCACAGGACTTAACTTATGCCTTAACCTTGACTTACACTTTCAACTTCACAATTTAGGAAAAGAAAAGCACTTAAGAGTATTTAACCTAAATCACAACTTACGACAATTTAACACAGGAATAACACTTAACAGTATTTAACTTAGCTTAAAACTTGTATTAAACGTAACAACTTAGCAAAAGAACAACTCTTAGCAGCATTTAACTCAGCTTAGACCTCATGACCTAACCTTACTTACAGCCTGACTCAGATATCCAAGGCACTCCAACCCCTCCGAGAGCAGCATTTCTGCCACATTTGGCAGGGCACAGGCACTCATGTGTGCACACAGAGTCAGTGCCAGGGCATGTGAGGAACTCCCCTGCAGGGCAGGGAAATGCTCACTCCCGATGCTTTGGCATCTCCCCAGCGGCTGAAGGGCTGAGCCTGGAGCAGTGGGGGATCAGCCCAGGCTCCGTCGTTGCTCGGGGATGCCCCGAGTGCAGCAAACGGGAGAGTTCCTGGCTCGGAGAGGCCCCGCTCACAGGGAGGTGCTGGCCCAGGAGAGCTCCAAGGGCTCCTTGTGCAGCGCTGTTTGTAGGGCCCCAAGAGAGGGGCTTCAGTCACTTGGTATCCACAGCTTTCCTTGGAAGGGTGAGAACAGGGATGGTGTGCCACTGAGGGAACAAAAACAGATCCAGGGCTGCTCCTAAAGGAACCAGGAGCTGGTTGGGCAGCAGCAGGGCCTGGGAGCAGATAGGGTTTGTGCTGAGCTCCAGAGGAGCTGAGCCCAGGGGCTGTTGGCCAAGGCCGAGGCCCAGCGAGCATTTCTCAGTTGGCAGGGTGGCCTGGAAAGGTGTGGGGAGGATAATTCACCCCCTCAGAGTGGTCCCAGTCACTCCCAGTATTTCCATGGCCGTGCTCCAAGTGCTGCTCCCAGCCCTGATCCATGGGGATGGGAATGTCCTGCTCCCTTCCCGGGGCAGGGTCACACCTGAGCAGGTGTGCAGGGCAGGACCTTGCCCTGAGCCCAAGCACTGTCCCACCTGCAGGATCTGCTTCCCTCGGCCTCTTCCTCCTGTGGCCCCAAGCCCAGCTTGGTGCTGAACAAAGGGGCTGGGCTGGGGTCATGCCCAGCAGGGGCTGTGTGCCCCCTCTGCCCCCTCCCCAAATTCCCTCCTGGGGGGAGCAGGAGCTGAGGCAATAGCCCTGTGGGAATGACACTGGGATGGGGGGGTCACACATGCTCTGGGGAGGACATACACGGCTCCTGGGGCCCCCTCTTATCCTCTCAGCATGGTTTGTTTATTTTGTTTTAGGGAGGGGGAATGTTTGAAGAATGCAGAACTCCAAAGCTGAGCAGAAAATGCCCCTTGAGGGGACATTGGGGGGTCCCTGTGGCAGCAGCTGGCAGAGGCAGCCTGGAGGAGCAGAGCCCTGTGTCCCCCAGGACCCCAAAGTGGAGAGCCCAGTGAGGGGGAAGCGCCGCCATTCATGGGACCCTCAACAGCCTGGAGAGGGGCAGGGGGGACTCCTTGGACCTCCTGCACCCCAAAGCAGAGAATAAGGGGAGAACGGAACCTGGGACTCCAAAATCCCCCAGTATCCCTAAGTATCCCTGGGGAGGGCAGGGACTGAGAAGATTGGGGACCCCCAATACAAGTGTGACCCCAAACATCTGGGACAGAGGGGAGCCCCAAACACCAAAGGGGAGAGACCATTCCCAGGAATTCCTGGGAGGCATTTTCAGGGCTGAATCTTGGTGTCTGGGAGGCTTTTATGGACCCCAGATACCCAGGCCTTCTAGAGATGGAGTTGGGCAGGAGGAACCCCCAACACAATGTGCTCATCGCTTGTTTTTCCCCAAACCAGGATTTCCCATTCCCAACCCTTGGCTCGATGGAGGAGGAGGAGGCTATGAGGAAGAGGAAGATTCCACCGGAGCCCCAGGAAGGTGAGCAGGAATTCACTGTCCCTTTCCCCCTCAGTCCTGCTCCATCTCCCAGCCCAGCACGGCCCCTGGCTGCAGGACAACTCCGCTGCCGACCCTGTCCGGCCGGGGACACGCTGGGGGGATCTCCTTCCCCTTCCCTCTGACACGGAGGCAAATCCCATCCTCTCCTTGTCCTTCCTCCCCTGGACAGGGAGCAGAGGACAGAGACCAGGAAGGATAAATCCCTGTGCCAGAACACCATGGAAGAGGCCGTTTGGAGCGGCTCCACGGTGCAGGAATCCAACGGGGAGAAAAAGCCCCAGAGATCCCATACGAGGAGGGGCTGCAAACGCAGATCCTGGGGATCCCAGAAGGAAAGACCCAGCCTGGGACAGGGAGGCTGCCAGAGCTCGAACCCAGGGGTCCATGAGCAGCTTCACAATGGAGAGAAGCCACACAAGTGCTTGAAATGTGGGAAGAGCTTCAGGTGAAGATCCTCCCTGATTCGCCACTGAATAATCCACACAGAGGAATGGCCCTATGAGTGTGGGCAGTGTGGGAAGAGCTTCAGGTGGAACTCTGAACTGACTGTCAACCAGAGGAGCCACACGGGGGAGAGGCCCTATGAGTGTGGTAAATGCAGGAAGAGGTTTCACACCAGCTCCACTCTCCTCAAGCACTATTGGATTCACACACAGGAGAGGCCCTTTTGCCGCCCTGACTGCGGGAAGGGCTTCAAGCAAAACTGAACCTTTGTCAAGCACCAGCACATCTACACCAGGGAGCGGCCCTACGAGTGTCCCGAGTGCAGGAAGAGCTTCTCACCGAGCTCTAACTTGAGCCAACACCAACAGAGGCACCACCAAGGGAAGCCCTGCGAGTGCTCCAACTGCAGGAAGAGCTTCGTGCGCTGCTCCAGCTCCATCCCCCATGGCAGGATCTGTGCTGGATGATCCCCAGTGACCCTCGGTGGGCAGAGCCCCGCTGATCCCTGGTGCCACTGATTCATGTCAAGAACACACCTGGGTGGGGGTTCTACATCCTACTGGCTCCCTGTGGGCTGGATTTTCTTTGCATTTGTCTTTGTCCTTTCCAAACACCCAAAAGCGGGGTAAAAATTAAGATGTTGAACTAAGACATGGATGGGGACATGGGGGAATCTTCCAGGGGATGTAGGGGATGATGGGTTTGAGGGAGCTGAGGGTTCCTGGGAGAAACTTGGTAGTTGCTCAGGGCTTTGGGCACCCCAGAGGTTCTGGGGCAGATGATCAAGGACTCCTTGTCCTGCAACCGTCCCCATGTCCTCCCGTTCCAGCTCCCACTGTCCCCTGTGCAGTATCCCCCTCATTGCTGTCACTCCCCTTGCCCCCAGCCCACTCCCATGTCACCCCAGTCCCATCCTGCTCCCATCCCAGTTCAGATCCCATTCCTGGTCTCATTCCCTGTCCCATAGTCTCTGTCTAGTTGCCATTGCCATATTCCCAGTCCCATATTCCCTGTCCTGTTCCCGTTCTTGTATTGCCACTCCCACTCCCATATATCCTTTTCAATATTTCCTCTTCTCTTCCAATATTCCCATTCCCCATCCTGTTCCTGTATTCCCATTTCCAATCACAGTTGCATCTTCTTAATCTCCATTCCATATTCTCTCTCCAATTGCTATTTCTATATGCTCTGTCTGGTTCCCATATTCCCATTTCCTATCCCCATTCCGTGTGCCATTCCAGAACCACCTCTCCCATGGGGGCTGAGGGCTCCACAGCTCGGGCTGCCTGTGCCACACGAACCCTTCAGCCCTGCTGCTGTCCTTGGCCAGCTGCACTGAGCACAAGGCTTTGGGCATTTCTCAGAGGTCCCCAGCTGGCCACAGCAGCCCATGCTGCCAGCAGCCCTGTGCCTCAGAGCCCTCCCTCCTGCTGGGGCCGTGCAGGGGCCATGGGCCTGCACCAGGCTCCTGTTCCTGCCCCAGGAGCAAGGCTGCAGCTCCAGCCTTTGGGCCCTGCGCCGCAGCAGCCCAGGGCAGGCCCAGCTGCAGAGCAGAGCTCACAGCCCCACCGTGTTTCTCTTGAACACTTCTGAACACTAATTCCCATCCCATATTCTCTCTCTGCTTGCCGCTTCCGTATTCCCTGTCCTGTTCCCATATTCCCAGTCCCTGTCCCGTATTCCCGGTCCCATTCTCGGTATTGGTCCCAACCCAAAATCCCGGTCTCTTTCCCAATTCCCGTTCACGAATACTCAGTACTTGTCACCATTCTCTGTCCCTGTCCCCATTCCTGGTCCCTGTCCCCATTCCCGATCCCTATCGCTATTCCCGGTCCCTGTCCCCATTCCCGATCCCTGTCCCCATTCCCGGTCCCTGTCCCCATTCCCGATCCCGTCCCCATTCCCGGCCCCTGTCCCCATTCCCGGTCCCTGCCCCCATTCCCGATCCTGTCCCCACTCCCGGTCCCCGTCCCCATTCCCGATCCTGTCCCCATTCCCGGTCCCTGCCCCCATTCCCGGTCCCTGTCCCCATTCACGATCCTGTTCCCATTCCCGATCCTGTCCCCATTCCCGGTCCCTGTCCCCATTCCCGGTCCCTGTCCCCATTCCCGGTCCCTGCCCCCATTCCCAATCCTGTCCCCACTCCCGGTCCCCGTCCCCATTCCCGATCCTGTCCCCATTCCCGATCCTGTCCCCGTTCCCGTCCCCATTCCCAATCCTGTCCCCATTCCCGGTCCCTGTCCCCATTCCTGATTCCTGTCCCCATTCCCGATCCCTGTCCCCATTCCCGATCCTGTCCCCATTCCCGATCCCTGTCCCCATTCCCGATCCTGTCCCCATTCCCGGTCCCTGTCCCCATTCCCGATCCTGTCCCCATTCCCGGTCCCTGTCCCCATTCCTGATCCCTGTCCCCATTCCCGATCCTGTCCCCATTCCCGATCCTGTCCCCATTCCCGATCCTGTCCCCTCTCACCGGACGCCGCCGCCATCGTTCCAGCCCCCCCAGCCCTCACGTGACCGAGGTAACCCCGCGCTGCTCCCACCC
This sequence comes from Catharus ustulatus, assembly GCF_009819885.2. Taxonomy (NCBI): domain Eukaryota; kingdom Metazoa; phylum Chordata; class Aves; order Passeriformes; family Turdidae; genus Catharus; species Catharus ustulatus. The sequence continues at coordinate 28,580 of NW_024879556.1, forward strand.
ACCAATGGCAGCGCGCGATCGCTCCTGGATTTGCATAACCACGCCCTTGGGTCTGGCCCCGCCCACCGGCGGCTGTAGCCCCATCCAGGTTCTGTTTCCTCCCAGTTCCCTCCCAGTGCTCCCAGTAAGAGCAGTACTGGGAGGGAAAGCGCTCCCAATTCCTTCCCGGGACTCTCAGGATCGCTCCTGGTGCTCTCACTGTCCTTCCCAGTGCTCCCATTGTCACTCCCAGTGCCACGTGGGGCACAACCTCTTCGGAACCCCCTAGGGCAGAGCGCGGCTGCTTTTGGGTGTTGGCACCTGCCGGGCCAGGAGCTGAGGAGGAGCGGGAGGAAGAGGAGGAGTGGGAAGAGAAGGAGGAGAAGCAGCGGGAGGGAGAGGAGGGGCAGAGGAGAATGAAAGGTGAAAGGAAGAAAAGGAGTAGAGGAAGGGGAGGCGCCGCAGAAGGACGCGCTTCCCCCTCCCGCCCAGGCAGGCCGCAGCTCCCCTGGCTGCGGCAGCATTGCCCCCCTGCCCCAAAACCCGCAGGGGAGCGAGGAGAGGGAGCTCGCCCCAAATCCATCGGGGTGGACGCTCCAGGAGAGTTTTTTTGCGGGGCAGGGGCTGTTGGGATGTTGCAAGACCCCGGAAATGGCCCTGGAGGGATCTTGGCAGGTTCCACGTGGTGATCACCCAATGCCGCAGGGAGGGAGTGATATCAGGTCTGGGCATCCCGGGGAGAGCCAGAGGGGAATGCGGGGGTGCCCTGGAGCAGGGAGAGCGCAGAGGGGCAATCCCGGAGCCGGGGGACACCCGGCAGCCTGGAGGGGTGCGTGAGGTTGGTGATGAGCGGGCTCTGGGCGCCCTGAGGCTGAAAGGGGCGCTGACTTGTCCAGCTGTCCTTGGGCAGTGGGATCAGCAAACCCAACACTCTCAGCCCTTGTTTTTCCTCTGAAACCAAGATTTCCCATTCCCAAACCTTGGCCCCATGGAGGAGCAGGAGGCTGTGAGGCAGAGGAAGATGGCCTAGGAGCCCCAGGCAGGGGAGGTGGAAGTCACTGCCCATTTCCCCTCTCTCCTGCTCCATCTCCCAGCCCAGCACGGCCCCCGGCTGCAGGACAACCCGCTGCCAACGCTGTCCTGCCGGGGATGCGCTGGGGGCATCTCCTTCCCCTTCCCTTGCTCCATGAGCAGCTTCATGATGGGGAGAAGCCACACAAGTGCTCGAGATGTGGGAAGAGCTTCAGGTGGAGATCCCAGCCGATCCAACACAGGAGAACCCACACAGGGGAATGGCCCTACGAGTGTGGGCAGTCTAAGAGGTGTTTCAGGTGGAGGTCTGACCTGATTGTCCACCAGAGGACCCCCACTGGGGAGAGGCCCTACGAGGGTGATAAATGCAGGAAGAGGTTTCAGAGCAGCTCCCATCTCCTCCTGCTCTTTAGCATTCACACGGCTGCCCCGACTACGGGAAGGGCCTCAAGCAAACTCCACCCTCATCACCCACTGGCACATCCACACTGGGGAGAGGCCCTACGAGAGACCTAAGTGTGGGAAGAGGCTCTCACAGAGCTCTACCTTGATCCAACACCAATGGAGGCACCACTAAGAGAAGCCCTGCGAGTGCCTCAAGTGTGGGGAGAGCTTCGTGTGCTGCTCCAGCTCCATCCCCCGTGGCAGGATCTGCGCTGGATGATTCCCAGTGACCCCTGGTGAGCAGAGCCCTGGTGATCTCTGGTGTTGCTGATCCGTGTTGGGAACACACCTGGCTGGGGGGCTCCACATCCTCTGGGCTCGCCATGGGCACCTGGTCACATCCTCAGACCAACATCAGAAATCCATTGTGGGAAGCAGATTTGTTGGCTTCTGACTCCAGAAAAATCTCACTTTTTTCATCTTCTGCGAGCATCAAACAACACTGGATAGCCTTGGAGGTCTTCTCCAACATAAGTCCTGCATTTTAATTCTCTCTTGCCCACCGTCATCTTCCACAGACAAATGGGGACAAATGGAGTCAAACCCCACGATTCTGGAGATGGTTGGAAATCCCTCCACAAAAGCTTCTTCCCACCCAGCCAAGCACAAGGATGCTCTGCCAGCAGGAACACGTAAATCTTTTTGTTTTGGCCTTGAAATGTCAAGGTTTCTGTTCATCCCTTTGAAAGCCCTGAAAATGCAGTAGGAATAAAGATGATGAACTAAGGCATGGATCGGGACATGTGGACAGCACTCACTTGGGTTGCGGCATGTGGAGACTTGGACATGGTTGGGGACAAGACAGGACATGCATGGGGACGTGTGGGGACATGTAAGGACACAGCCCTGGGTGGGGACATGAGCATGAGTAAGGACATGGGGAACATGGATGTGGGCATGGGGGGACACAGACTTGAGAGTGACATGAGGAGACTTGGACGTGGATGGAGACATGAAGTGGGATGGCATCAGTGCCACCACATGTGCCACTACAGTGCCACCAGCACCTTCATCTTGGCCATGGCAAAGCATTTCCTGGTGGGAGGGGGTTTGGGGTCATCTTGGGATTGACCGTGAGTCTTGTCCACTGTGAAGTGAGGAGCAGCCCTGGCCAGGGAGTATGGGATGGACAGGGGCAGGAGAGGTTGGACACTGGTCCAGATGGTCACCAGACCCATGGATCCCACTCTGGATGGACACTGGTCTGGATTGATCCCAGTTGGACACTGGTGTGGACAGCCTTTGGCCCTGCAGACCCCCAGCCTGGCCAGCCCCCAGCGCAGATGGGGGTGGTGCAGACCACCAGCCTGACCACACCCTGGCCCACCCCACTGGTCCACCAACCCATCCCAGTAGCCCCAACCCCAAAACCCCCCAAAACAAATCCAATATCAGAACATTGGCTCCAGGTGGTCCCTGCGGAGTAAGGGGGAAACTGAGGCACGAGCCTGGGGGGGTGACTTTGCAGTGATAGGAGGGGACTTTGGGACCCACCCTGGAGATTCCAAAACGTGCAGCCAGCCCCCAAATTGTCACCGCAGCATCTTTGGTCCCCCAGCTGTCACACTGGGGGGCTTGGGAGAGTGGGGGGAATTTTGGGGTGATGGGAGGGGATTGATGACTTTTGAGGTAATTATGGTGGGTGGGGGGGTCATGATGGGTGAGGTGTGATGGGGATGATTTTGGGGGTGGTGGGTGATGGAGTGATGATTATGGGTGGGGGGTGATCAAATTTGGGGTGATGATGGGAGGGGGGTGATGATGGGGGTTGGGGGTGATGAATTTTGGGGTGACAATGATGAGTAGGGGATGATGGGGGTGGTTTGGGGGTCATGGTTTGGTGGGGTGATGACTTTTGGGATGATGATGATGATGATTGGGGAGTGATGAATTTTGGGGTGTGGGGAGGTGCTGCCTAGCACAACCCCCCAGGGTGCCTGGTCCCCCCATCACTCCCATGTCCCCATGTGTCCCTGTGCCGGGGCTGGCACTGACGGTGGCACCGGGCCATGCCCCCCGGCGCTGACACCGGGACCCTGCCAAACCGGCTCGGCACCGGTGGGACCACCCATGGGGCAGGCACGGAGCCACCCCAGCCTGGCCCTGTGCCTGACCTGTCACTGTCACACTGCCACGCTCACTGGATTTGCCACCCCATGGACACATGTCCCCTGGCACTGCCATGCTCGTGGTGGCACCTCCATGAGCATCCTGGCACCTGAGGTGGCACCTCCAAGGCCACCTGTCCCTTGGTGTCACCATACCAACCTTAGAGGGGGTCGTGATGGTTTGTTCAGCCCCAGGGTGCAAAAGACAAACAGCAAGGGACTCAAGTTTTTTTCTGCAGCAAGCAGCAATGCACTTTATTGAGTGTCAACAACCTAGTTTATTATAGAGGAGAGACAGAGTGAAAGGAAACAAAGTAAAAGGGGAGAGGGAGAGAGAGAAAGGATGGGGGAATAGCTGCCAACAGATGGGACATCGTCCTCGAGTCGTCCGCCAATAGACACGTCTTCTGTCCGTGGGGAGAAAGAGATCTCAAAAATCTCTTCAGAAAGTCACTTTTTATAGTCCTTTTCCAAGGCGAGTGGCCTCTGGCCAAAAGGTGGGGAGATTTATGGACTATTGTGTGCAGAGGCCCATTGCTGCAAGAAACAGGTGCAGGAAGAGGACGCTGTAACCAGTGCTCTGCTGGAGAGCAGCGTACCATGGCAAAGCACCCAGCGCACCTACAGACAGTCCCTTGGCAAACATCCACCTTGGCCAGGCCAGGAACTCCTGTCCAGAACGAGGGGTGGGGTCCTGGGGTTTTCAGTGTCTGATGATGGTCGTGAGGCAGATCAGGGAATCTTTGCACTGACCCTTACACAGCTCCATGGCTGCCTGTCCCCTGGTGTCACTGCACGCACAGTGGCATCTCCATGGCCACCTGTCCCCCATCCTGGCACCCCTGGTTATGTGGCCAGGCTGCATGTCCCCTGTCACTGCCACACCGCTCATGGGTGACAGGAACACGGGGGGGCACGCACACCCTGTTCTGTCCCCTCCCATGGCCAGGGCACACCACGACCCCTGCCGAGCTGCCCTGTAAATGGCCTCCCTTACAAGCAGCCAGTAAGGAAGAGAATGGAATTGTTACCATGACACTTGAATGCAGTTTATTTCTTTCATTCATCTAGAGAAGTTGAGCAATATTGTAGGTGCTGTACTTAGGAGGAGTGGAATGACTGAGTTCACCAGGCTGGAACAGCTTTATTCTGGAGTGCAAGTGCAGGAAAAAAGGACCTCGGAAAGACAAATCAATGTGATTATGCAGAAGGCCCTTTATTGTTGACTTTTACCCTACTTATACATTCTAAAACTACTGTCCATGAGCTCACGCATCACTTGATTGGTGCCTCTATCTTGTCCACATGCTCTGCACACACCTTGCGATAAATATGATTGATTACAGTCCAGCGCTTCACTGCCCACCTTTGTCTTGGTTCTTCTAATCTTGGTGTTTTGTTTTTCGGCTTCTTCTTCCCAATTTAGCACAATTTATGTTTCAGTAGCCTTGATGAATTCCAGAGTGTTTGATAAAACACCAGAAAAACAGCTAAAAATGGCTTGGCTGGTTCACCTGCTATAAACTATGGCCTTAACTAAGGCAATACATTGCTGCATTAAAGCTGAATGCTGGATGTAGAAGCAATTTCAGAGAAGCTCAGAATGTGCTGTGTTGGAAAGGCCCATCAGGATCACTGAGTCCAAGTCCTGTCCCTGCACAGGACCCCACAACAATTCCACCTAAGACAATGCCTGAGAGCACTGTCCAAATGCTTCTTGTCCCAAGACAGACTTGGGACTGGGACCAATTCCCCGGGGACCCTGTTCCAGTGCTCAAGCCCTCTCTAGGTGAAAAACTTTTTCCTGATATCCCACCTAAGCTTCCCCTGACTCAGCTCCAGCCATTTCCTCGAGTCCTGTCCCTGCTCATGAGAGTGAAGAGATTGGTACTGGCCCCTGCACTGCCCCTGAGGAAGATGCTGAAGAGCTCAGTGAGGTCTGACCGGAGTCTCCTCGTCTCCAGCTGAACAAACGAAGTGTCCTCAGCTCTTCCTCACAGAGCCCCTTTCCCATCCTTGTGACCTCCTCTGGACACTCTGCAATGGCTTTATGTCTTTTCTATGTTGTGCTGTCACTCAAGGAGAGGCCACCCCAGTGCAGAGCAGTGTGTGACCATCCCCTCCCTGGCCTGGCTGCTGCTGCTGGGCCTGCTGCCCCAGGACACGGTGGCACTTTGGAGTGCCAGGGCACTGCTGACTCATGTTCAACTTGCCCTTGGCCAGGACCCCCAGGTCCCTCCCCGCAGCTGCTCTCCAGCCTCACCTTCCCAGGGCATACATCCAGGCAGGGGTGCCCCATCCCAGGGGCAGAACCCGACACTGCCCTTGTTAAACTCCACACAGTTGGTGATTGCCCATCTCCAGTTGTGAGGTCTCTCTGCGGAGCCTCTCTGCCCTCCAGGCAGGCAACAGCTCCTCCCAGTTTAGTGTCATCAGTAAATTCACTGATTATCCCTTCAGGTCCTGTGTTCAGGTCCTTAAGGAAGATGTTGAAGAGCCGGGGCTGGCAGTGGAGCCCTGCAGAACCCACTGGTGACCACTGCCAGCGCGGTGTCACCCCAGTCACTGCCACCCTCACTGCCTGACCCCTGAGCCAGTTGCTCACCCATCCTCCAATGTGTTTATCCAGCTGTGTGCTGGACACTTTGTCCAGAAGCATTCTGGGAGGTACAGTACGAAAAGCTTTGCTGAAATCCAGAAAGATTCCATGTGCTGGCTGTCCTGCATCCACCAAGTGGGTTTTACCCTGTTGTAGAAGGAAATCAGACTTCACAAGCAGAATGTTCCTCTCATGAAGCCGTGCTGACTCTCACTTATGCCTGTATTGTCCTCCAGGTGTTTTTCAATGCTTCCCAGAATAAACTTTTCAATGATTTTATTGGGTATTGTTATAGATAATAACCGAATCAAGTCGAATTAAATAGCAAAACAGCAATTTTTATTTTTGCGACCGAAAATACGGTCCTGGGAAGCCACAAGCGAAAACACGACAGCGCCGAGCCCGGGGTCGGCACTGGGTGGACACACACGCTGATCTGATCTCTACCGCATCAGATCCCCCTGTGTTCACCACCTGCCATCGCAGAGAGTCCAGCTTTATACAGTTTTTCCTGGCCTGAGGCGAGAATTTCCTTTGTTTCTGCTGCAGATTCTCATATTTAGATTAAATCTTTTTTCTGGTGCTGCCCTGGACAAAGGTCTTTCCTGCATGTTGATGAAGGCTGTTTCTGCTCTGCATTGATGTGTAATTTTCCTTGGGAGTGCTTACTGGGAACCAGCGGAGGTGATCGGCTGTCTGATGTGTGGTACTTAACAGGTCCTTCTCCCGTCCGTTGTGGAGATCGCCGAGCTAGGTCTGTTGATATGCTAATTACGGCCGTTGTCTATGGCCCCGGGTGCTTGGTGTTTTAAGGTTCTTTTTACTTTATTTTATTTCATACAATCCTTTTATATAAACACGAATTATAACATATATCACAATCCCTCCCCTTCTATATAACCAAATTAATTCATGTTCCCCTCTCAGTTTTCTTCAGACTCATCACTGCTATCCCATTACTCTATTGACTCTTCTCGATAATCTATGTAAGGGCGTTTATTTTTCCCTATTTGCTCTTCAAATTTTGCAAGTGCCTCTACTGCACTAGTATCTACCTCTCGTTCTTCCAATTTCAGCAATTTGGATGCCTTGCCATTTGCTCTCCCAGATGCAATTTCTGGGTCCATGGGCATAGTAGCTATTTGCATGCCATGCACCACTGAGTGTATTAATCTGATGAAACAAGGTATCAAGCATGGTAGGAAGATGACTCTAGCTACTGATCACCATGCTCCCAAGAATAATTGTTCCTACTAAGATGCCTGGAGAATGAAACTCCACTTCTGGGCAGGGACATGTGCCACCCTTTTTATTTTTGTATCAAGATGTCTTATAGTTTCTCCATAATCAATTTCAATACAACATTTTTTCTAAGGTTATTTGATCTATTTTGCTTTTAGGCTCTATGCTTTTCTTGTTTCTGCAGAAACAAAAAGTGTTATTGAATTGGGCACAAACCCATTCATCATTTTTTTCAAGTAGGTCGATGATGATTGGTTTACCATCCGAGATTAATCTATTCTCAAACTTAAGATTTTTGCCCACCCAATATGTTTTCCCTTCCATGACACACATACCTAATCGGGTATTGTCATAGCATAACTCATTCACTCGAAAATAAGCCACAGACTTCTGTTTTCCCTCTACCTACACCGAGCGATTACATTGTCCACAAGTGGGAAGAGGTGTTTGATTGGCATTTCTCTTCTGGATATTGTGAGCGAATGTCTCTGACTGCCCTTTCCCATGTCTTGCCTTGAGATCATAGCATATCATTTTCTTTCCCCATTTACACTTCACATACTGAGTGCTGTTAAAGGTACAGTACTCTTTCTTTCCTTTACGGGTGCAGTTGGCCAGGACAGAGCGAGTCGGGGTGCTAATTAATGGGCATCCCCCACACTCATTGCTACGGCTTTGTGCCGCAGAGTTCGCAGAATTCCTTGGGTATGCGTTAATCGGTGGGAACATGACTAGGCTCAGGCTCACCAGGATTCCCCACAGGTGTACTTCTCTGCCTCTGCCTACGCCCACTAGTTTGCTGCTAGCAGCGAGGGAAACCATCTTCTTGGCAGCAGAGGTATTCTTCAGGGGACCAAAGCAAAGTCCGAGCTGCATGTTGCCTCTTAAAGACATCCCACTTCAATAATTTTATCGTGTCTGTCTAACGAGGTATTTTATTTGTTCTCTGGCACTCTTAAAATTTCAGCTCTGCAATTTAGTTTCCCACTAATCCCGTGTTGGTATAAGAGAAATCGCTCTACAGAATTTAGTTCAACAATATTCAATTCAGTGGCAAGTACTAGAATTCGGTCAGTCAGAGACAGCTCTTTTCAAAACACTTAGTACAGAGCCCTCCAGGTTGGACCTCCCCATACACAATGTGTAACCCAAACCCCACGACAGATCTGGCACCTGAAATGAACAAAAGGAAAACACTTGCACCCGGAAGCTATACACCATGTTTGATCTAGGTTGCTTATCGGCGCAATTTCATCTTGAGGTCTCCAGGGGAGGAAACCACTTTCCACTTGGGTGTTTCCTCAGTTGTCTCTATCCTCTTCATTCTGGAGGCGTGTGTCCAGCTTTTTCTGCTGTCCGGACTGCTGTGTCTGTGGTTAAAAGGACAAGAAAAAGACCTTCCCAGAGAAGAGAGATAAAAACTTCATATCTTGATAAAACTTTTCTACTTTTACACAGACACTACATTCTCTCCCAGGTCCAAACATCTTATTTCTGACTTTTGCCCCACCAGATCTTTTCCTGGGCCATCTTACTTTACTAAAACATACATCTCTTCTTAACTTAAACAGGTTAAAGAAAAGGAAAAACCAAAGCACAGGTTTTTGAGAAGGGAAAATTCACACACCAACAGCTCCTGTAAAAACTTTAGCTCTACAACTTGCTTTGCACCTGCCACACATCACATCCAGACAGTTCTGGATTTAAGATGAAATTCCTTCAGGATGGTGGGAGGAAGTAGACACAGAGCAGAATGCTCTTTTCTACATCCTTTTCACACATATCAAAAACAACTGCAACTTCATTGGTTTAGGAATAGCTACACATGTGAAACACTCCTAAGAACATCTTAATTCAGCTTTTGTTAATGAACAAAGTTAATTCAACTAGACTATATTAGAAATCCAAGTGTCCCACTGGCTCTGACAGTCCTGGGGAGTACAGGGACACAAGTGTCACTACCAGCATTGCACACACAGCTCCAGAGGGCTGGGAAGAGCTGCTGGAGCTGGGACCCTGCACTCACACAACACCTGGGAATGAGGTTTCATCCCCACACTTGGTCACAGTGGAGCAGCACCATCGGTTTTCATTTTAAATACCAGGACATTTCCGAGCACCATCCGTGAGGACGCCCCTCTCCTCAAAAGGGGCTGAGTTTTTCTGAGAGGAGCAAAATAAAACAGTAACACCCTTTCCAGCTGCTCTGCTCACAACCTTAAATCACTTCAGCGCTCTCCCTGAGCATAAAGCACCAGCACACATTCCTGGGAAGGACCAGGTCTCTCTCTCTTTTCTTTCAGGCATTTCTCTTTACGCGTGCCGGGGAGCAGGATTGATTCACAGAGAACAGTACACATGAGAAGCGCGAACTCCACATCATCTCCCCAGATTGCCTCAACCGCTCTCCCAAGCACTCAAAATTCCAACATGGAACAAAGGAATCTTTCTCTTCCCCCTTTCTTCCACCTCCTCACCACACTCTTCAATGTTCCGTTAAATACTTTCCCGGTAAATTACAAACACAATCAGAAACTCATGCTTTTTAAACTCATTTCATACATTCAGCAAACTTTCACGACTTTTTCTGTATTACTCTCATTTTCTAGCAGAATTCACAAGAAAACAGAAGCTTACAATTTGCATTTCCCAGATATTTCTCTACCCTTGTTCTCTCTCTATCAGACACTGTATTTTAGGGCCAGTCTCTGTCCTGTTACAGTCTAAACACCGCTCCTCCCCCACCAGTGCTCCCAGCAGCACGGCCCCGGCAGCAGCACGGGCAGCAGCACAGGGCCAGGGCATCCCGCAGCCTCACAGGGACCAGCGGCCAGGCCGCTCCTGCTCGGACGCTGAGTCCCCGGGGCCTTTCAGCCTCCCCAGCCCCCACAGGCCACGCTCCCAGACCCGCACCTCCGCGCTCGGTCTGGCTGCTTAACACACAGACACCACTCGCTCCCCCTCGCCACTGTCGATACACGCTCCCGATCGCCTTCACTGCCCGCCCGCACTCGCTCTGGGAGTGGAAGACACAGGGGACTCGCAGCTGCTCCCTCCGTTCCCTAAATCTTTATGCAATAATGGATTAATTTTTTTTAGACTTACTTTTTCTTATCGGGACTCCCCTCCCAGTGTTCTATCATCCAACCCAGTGGGCTGTCCCTTGTTATTTCGGGCAACTTACCTTTTTTTCTTTTTCATTTTCTCCGGGGTTTTTCTCCGGGGTTTGCTCTTTTTCTGTCCCATTTCTTTTACAAAAAAATCTCAAGCTACCTTAGTATATCTTCTTACCGTGTTTCACGCTGGGACCTTCCGAATCTGAGGAGTATTGAACTGCAGTTTAAACTTTATTTATTTCAATTTTTCCAATATACTCACCTCACACAGAGAACCGTTCCGTGGAGCTTTTCGAAAGGAGACGAGCTCTCTTTTCCTGGGCTTGAACTAGCCCCCGATCGAGAGGTTTACCAGTTTTCCAAATCCTAGGAAACGTACCTCCCTCCCGATCCCCCCGTGACCGACCCCCAAAACACCCTTAGTTTTAGGCTTGACACATGAGAAAGAGTTTTTACACGTAACGTTCGCTTCCCCCTCAACCGACCACGTCCCTCGCGGGATGGTGGAACTGCGATTTCGGGGTCCGCACTCGCTTCGTGATAAATCACGTCTCACCCATGCGCTCAGTCACACCTCACTCAACCACGCAATACTTACGGTTCCTTTTCCTGCGTGGATTCTTCGTACACGTCGAGTTTTATGAGTGAAAAGTTGCCGCGGTTATCCGAGAGCTCTGGGCCCATTTCCCCCCTTTTCGTTTGTGGCTTCTGGTTTTAGTTCGGGTTCCTGAATGGTGCTGGGGAGTTCCCCGCTCCCGCCAGGTCGCTGAAATCAGCGAGGCGCCTCCTGGACGGAAAGCGGGTCCCCCCCGAACCCCAAATCAGGATCACGTCGGGGTCATCAAATTGTTATAGATAATAACCGAATCAAGTCGAATTAAATAGCAAAACAGCAATTTTTATTTTTGCGACCGAAAATACGGTCCTGGGAAGCCACAAGCGAAAACACGACAGCGCCGAGCCCGGGGTCGGCACTGGATGGACACACACGCTGATCTGATCTCTACCGCATCAGATCCCCCTGTGTTCACCCTTTGCCATCGCAGAGAGTCCAGCTTTATACAGTTTTTCCTGGCCTGAGGCGAGAATTTCCTTTGTTTCTGCTGCAGATTCTCATATTTAGATTAAATCTTTTTTCTGGTGCTGCCCTGGACAAAGGTCTTTCCTGCATGTTGATGAAGGCTGTTTCTGCTCTGCATTGATGTGTAATTTTCCTTGGGAGTGCTTATGGGAACCAGCGGAGGTGATCGGCTGTCTGATGTGTGGTACTTAACAGGTCCTTCTCCCGTCCGTTGTGGAGATCGCTGAGCTAGGTCTTGTTGATATGCTAATTACGGCCGTTGTCTATGGCCCCGGGTGCTTGGTGTTTTAAGGTTCTTTTTACTTTATTTTATTTCATACAATCCTTTTATATAAACACGAATTATAACATATATCACAGGTATCAAAGTGAGACTGACTGGTCTGGAGTGTCTGGGGTCCTCTTTTTTATCCTTCTTGACAATTGGGATGACATTCACCAGCTTCCAGCCAGCTGGGACCTCTCAAATCCCAGATGTGAGCTCTGTGTTTGCTCTGATTTCTCCAGGGGTAGCAGCCTGCTCACACCCACATGTCTGAGCTTCTATTCTCCTCAGGCAAGCCCACTGTGAGGGCAGCAATGGGTAAAGAATAATTAAAATACTCCCTGATTACAGGCACAAAGTCATTGCAGATAAAACAATCTCTTCAAAAGCTCTTTAAGGTGAGACTCACAGGGCACAAGTGAACTGCCATGAAAGGTTGGGAAAAAAAGTCTTCATCATGTCTTAGTACAAAATTTAGTACAAAATCCCAGCTTCAGGGGAAGTTGAGGAATGTTTTATTCCAGAAGGAATTGTCTTAAGTGGACATACTGTACTTCTTGTTCTTTGCAAAGCAAAGATAAGGAGTCTGACCCATTCTGCTGTTTAAATTAAATTGTCTGATTACATTTCAGGGATTTTAGTGGCTTGGAAATGGTTCGGTGACATTTTGTGAGCATTTTCTTTTTTGTGCATTTCAACTCTATGTTTGAGGAATGTCTGCTGTGTTTTCCTGTAGAAAGCAGGTGTTCTTTATTTGGCTGAATATGTGGGGCATAACTCCACCAAAGTCAGATATCGATGACTGAGAGAGAGAGGGGGACTACCTGTTTGTGATCAGAATCCGAATTTACTGTGAACTACACATGCATATACACCATTTTTAGGAAGGCTCGTAATTTTTACTACATTCATTCAGCTGAACATCACACGGACAACCTTTATATTTCTACTTAGTTCAATCTTCTTTCCTGTCACCAGTCTTGATCCAATCTTCTTGTAATCTTCATAGCTCTGTTTGCTCTGGCCAAGGCATCCTGGTTATCAAACTGCATATGCCAATTAAATCCACAGTGCTATCAGTCTCAGTTCCCTCATCTCCCCCATTCCTTTCAACTAAAAATACACTCTTAAGTGACTTGTTTATTAATTTTTTTACACACTGTAAATTGCAAGAAATGACTATAACAATACATAATACAATGCCTAATACATATAAGCCTATTTTAACTAAATTTCTTATCCATCTACTAAGTCCATAAGTCTATTACAGGTTAAACGGGTGCTGATGAGGTTCTTCTCACAGGCATCCCCAGAGGGTGAAATCACAACTCTTCAGTGTCAGGGCTGGATTGCAATTAGCTAATTTTTTCTTTTCTCTAGGCCACATTCCTTTTGAAGGCAATCATGTTTGTTCAGACAAGCAGGTGACTACTTCAGACCTTCTGGTGATAAAACACATGCTCACCTTCTCCCTAGGTCAGTAAATCAGTTAGTCTTCATCGCTGTACACTCAGTTAGGGATCTTTACATAGAAACTTTTAGAAAGTGCCTCTGCACATGTAAATCTTCAAAGCAGTCTCACTCTGCTAGGGATTAAATTTGATTTGATTTAATTTTAAAATTCTTAGTATAAATATTGCATTATTTAAACATTTTTGAGGGGTCTTATTCCCTCTTCTTTAGTTTTTAAACAACAGTGTGTCTCCTGTTATTGAAAGTGAAGGAAACATAAAAAGCAAAATAAAACAAACCCACGTGGCAAAACCATAAATTCACAACAAGCAAAAATAAATTAGTTAAAACACACAATTTGTAATACGTGAAAGACAGCACGGTAATTTAAAACAATGTATTATCAGTTCCCTAAAGATTGTACCATCACCCAGAGTCTGCAGTAACTGGCAAGCCTCCTTTTAGAGTGAGGGCTTGGAGAACCATTCCCAGGTAAGATTTTCCAAGTTCAATCCAAAAAGGGTTCCAGCTATTATAGGTCCAAATTCAGCAACTCAAAATGACTTAAGTATCATTTTGATGCAGAAGAAACCCAGGTTGTTGGCATACCCCTCGACCAGGAAAGGCTGGGATGTGGCCAAGGTCCAGGCCTTAACTGCAAGAGTCTCCCTAACATATTCTAAAATCTTCTTAGTAATAGTAGTTAGGAAGTTTTTAGATAGCTGAACAAGCATATATTAAAGTCTGAAAAGCAACAAACTTTGTAATTTATCTTCAGTTAAAGTCAATGGTACCACAGACAAATAGCAAATTAGTAATGTAATAATATCTTAATGGATAATGCCTGGTACAAAAACTCAATGAATTCACATCATGAGATTAATAACATAATCAGGATTTTTAATATATCAGAAATAACTGTTTTAAGAAATTGAGGTAATATGTTCTTAGACATTTATCCATCATGACATTAACGCAAAAAAGCAAAAAAGAAAGTACAGTAATTTCACGAATACAAGCCGCAGCAATTTGACAAAAATTTTGGTGGAAACCCAGAAGTGCGGCTAATACTTGGGGGCGGCTAATATGTGAAAAATTTTCTGACATTTACAACCCCAGACATGCCAGCCAGGGCACCGAGCCAAGCACCTGCCAGTAAAAGCTGGCATTTCGCGATTGTTGCAAAGTGTTACTCTGTTGCCCTGGCTCCCTGCAGGCAGCATGGGGGGTGGGGAGAGAGGCGGGAGAGCTCTCTTCTTCCCTCCCCTGCCGCAACCCGGGGGACAGACGGGGGGACCTCGCGCCGCCATTGCCACGGCTCGGGGAGGAGGAGGTGTGGCCCGCGCTGCCATTGCCACAACTTGGGGCGGGGGCTCTACCCCGACCTCCGTCGCCGTGGCGGGAGCAGGCGGTGCTCCATGCCCGACCGGCGCCACGGTGTGAGCGGGGCGCGTTCTCCGTGCCCGGCCAGCACCGTGGTGGGAGCGGGGCCAGGGCGAGCGAACCCAGAGGCAGTGGCCAGCCCTGAGTGGCACCACCGAGCTGGGCCACCTGGCCCCGTCAGCAGCCCCTAGCGGGATGAGCCTGCAGAGCCTTAGTTGAGCCAGTAAACCCCCCGCCATACCGTGGTTCTGTTAGTATTTGGCAACTTTGTTGCACGCGGGTCCTCGCTGCCAACGACAGAGCGGCTTATATTCAGGTGCGGCTTATTTATGGACAAAGAACGAAATATTTGCCAACACCCAGAGATGCGGCTTATACTCAGTGCGGCTTGTATTCGTGAATTTACTGTACTAAACAGCTTAACTAACTGGTTCTGTCTTATGTTTACAATAAAATAACTATCTTGTAGTTCAAATGAACAGATTTTAACAGAAGTTAACTCCATACAAACTTCACATTACTCATCTCTATATCATTAGAATTGCATCTTATATTTTAACAGAATTTAAAACTAATTTCCCTGAAACTTAACCTTACTTAGATATAATAGAAGCACACTTAAGAGAACTCAAAGTTAACATTACTGAATTGATCTTAATAGCACTTAACAGAACTTAAAATAAAAAACACATAAATTAAATAGCATTTCAATTTAATTTTGCTTAGTCTAATACTTAATCTTAACAAAAATTAACTTAACAGTATTTGACCTTAACAGAATCTTAATTCATTTTGATTCTATCATTACAAAAAGTTATTGACAATTTGTCGTACAGCAATTAAACATGCAAGTAAACAACTGTATTGAGATAGTAGCAACATGAATTTACTGTAGGAATTCAACTGCTGCAGCTTGTACGACAGATTTGAGTTCGGCCTAATAAAAGCAATGAGATATAAATACTGAAGGCTGTAACAATTAGAATGAGTTTTACACAAGTAACTTGGTTAGCTTAGTGGGTGTGTAAGACTGATCCTTGCATACAAACAGTTACAAAGTTAAGAGTTCAGTTTATTCTAAAGAGTAAGCTGCCGTTTATTTGTGGTGCTTCATATACTGAAACATAGCAAGGAAGAATAATTGCACTTGAATTACTAAATAGCTGTACAGAAAGTTTCACAATAAAAACTTGTTAAAACTTTGGAGTAAAAGCCAAGCAAGTGGTAATCCAACAGTTTGACTGAGGCGAGGTGCTCCTGGGGCCATTGATCTGGATCAAGTGGTGGCTTTGACAGCTAAGGCTGCTTCCCCCAGTGCCTGAAAGTGCCTGGGGCACTTCAGCAAAGGGCCACTGTGAGGGCCATTGGGCTGGGGAGATAACAGTAACAGCCTCTGTGTCTGTGAGACTGACAAGGGATAACTTTTGTCCTTTTAATGTCAGGGTACCTTGGAATGTGGGGCGTTGTTCTACTCTAGGCTGTACCGAGCATATTTGGGGTGTTATGCATACGTTGCCCCGGTGGGACAAAAGCTCTAGATTAGTCTGTCACCAGGGAGGGCATGTTCTGACATGTATAAGAAATGTATGGTAATTTGTGATTCCGGGAGCATACCAATACTTCTTTCCCTCAATTGTGTCCTTGAAACAAGAAAAGTACATACCTAAACTTTACCTAGACACATGGTCTATATCTAGTGATAAATACATGCCTAATGATTTTGGGATTTCATTTACAGTGAAATGCCACATCATAGTCAAATCAATAGAGAATAGAAAGTGGAAAACTAAAGGTAAAAATCTATTATATAATATGATAATGAAGAACAAGAACATTTGACACACTGTTGAACAAACAGAATTCTGGTATGTCGGTTAACAGTAAGTTAACTATTACATAACTATGTAATACCTTCGTTTTTCTATTTGAAATAGCATAATTTGAAGAAAAAATTCATAAAATTATGTAAAACTTCTACTTTCCTTGTGGCTGACTATATTTAGTGTAGGCTCTTAGAATAATTCAACAGAAATCAGCACACAGGCCATATAGGTTTCATCCCATTGACCATAATGAAAATCAGGAAATAAGTGAAGATGAACTTCCAGAATTTTGCTGATGTACTGTGTTGCCAATAAATCTTGTTGCAGTAAATTATATTTATTCACTGGCATTTCTAAAAATGGTTACCATATTTTTCAGGGCACATCACTGTCTGAGAATGTTAGTGTTTTAATCCCATACTAGAAGAGAATGACAATGAGAAGAGGATTTCGTGTTGCCAGATTTTATTGTCCTCTGTTCTCCATTCACAGTGAATCAAATGTATTCTTGTTCATTACCAGCTTTAAAACAACCCAACAGACAGTGAGCCTTTCCAGGGCAACACTGGACTTATGCAGTGATTAAGATGCCAGCCAGCCCTTGGCAGCTCCTTGGCATTGAGAGCATATGGGACATTTCATGACTGGTTGTGCAGAAAAAGCTATGCAGTGGAAAAAGTGGAAGAGTAAGTAGCAAGCATGATTGCCTCATGCTGACTCCTTAAAAAAAGTTAAAAATTCCTGCACACACGAAGATGTCCCGCAGGTCTCAGTTGGTGTGTTGGTATGATGTGTATCCCTTCCATAGGATTTGCATAGTAATGTCTTCCAAACGAGGTTGTGTGAAAACGATACACACACACATAAATATATGTATCCAATATTTATAAAATATGTATTTTAGAGTTCAAATAACATAATAAATACATATTATATATATAATGTAATGTAATGTAATGTAATGTAATGTAATGTTATGTTATGTTTGTTATGTTATGTTATGTTATGTTATGTTATGTTATGTTATGTTATGTTATGTTATGTTATGTTATTGATAGGGGTTGGGGGGGTTTTACTCTTTCCCTTGGTGGAGAATTTTTCCCATTATGCTAAGGAAGCTGGCTGGGGCGGCTCCCTTAGCTTTTAATGGCCTGAGACAAAAGGGATGGGTGGGGGCTGTCTCACTGGCTCAGTTGCTGAGGGAAATTTGAGCGATCAGGATTCTTGAGAGTGTGATGTAGCCTTTCTGACACAAAAATACATATTTTATTTCTTATTTCAAATGCTATTTCCAATGCATCTTCCAATGCATCTTCCAATGCATCATAGTATTTTAGCATATGAATAGCCCCAGTGACTGCACATTGAATCAGAGCAGGGCTTACAATAAGTCATCTGTCAAGAAAATATGCTTACTGATAATTTAAATATTGTACTCAGATACAAATGTGAATTCTCTTGATATTTTGCGTTGATTTAGAACAAATGGATTATATTTATCTCTTTTCTCTTACTTAGCACTGTATCCAGCAAAAGGAATGCTTAATACCTCCATGACATTACTTTAGTGCCTGCATCCTCTCAAAGCCTGGGGCTACAAACAGTCTTGCTTCTGGACTGTCCTTTGCTTCCTTGTCCTGTAATTATCTTGACAATTCTGCCATTATAAGGAAGAGACTTCTTTATGCAAGACCCTGTGTTTTGAAAAAAGGCTCAAGAGCTGTATACTACAGGTAACACCAGATGAACATACCTACAGAAATATATCATAAAACCAGGAATTTGAAAAATTTGAAGTAGTTCAGGCTTCTTTGAGCTAAGAATTCATTATTTTCAGAGTATCTATTATTTCATACTTGAATCTACAGGGGGGCAGTCAACCAAGTAGGCTACACTGCTTCGCAGCTAAATTACAGTAATTTCATGATTATAAGCCACACCATTTTGACTAAAATTTTGGTCTGAACCCCAAGTGCGGCTTATAATCAGGTGTGGTTTATATATGGACAAAGAACGAAAAGTTGCTGTTTTAGTTTGGAGGACAGGTGTCTGCTGAGAAAGGCAGGAGCTTCTCTTTGAAATGGAGAATGTAAACTGCCCCCCCGCCCCCAAATTATTATAATTTTGAAATCAAGGGGCTTTCAGGCAAAGATGTGGGAATTAGAAATAACGGCTCTTTTCTAGGGAAATTAAAATAGAAATACAGTACTACAAAGAAACAAACTCCAAACCCTGACAAAGTCAGATACAACCTGACACCCTGTAAGGCAGGGTGTTGGTAGCAGTCCCATTAAATGGTGGCTGCATCCTCTTGCAGTGACAGATGTGATTCAGTTGAAGCAGTGCTCCTGTGCAAGGTGCAGTTTCCCTCTAAAGGTCCAGCAGTTATGTGGAGAAATCCAGTTTTCCTCTGGAGTCCTTAGTGTCCCAAAACTTCTGTTTTTATCTTAGTAAGAAATGTTGGGCTCTTCCCCCTGGCTGGAGCAACTTCCAATGGGATGCAGTAATTTTATCAGTCACACAGTGGGACTCAATGGCCATTAGCAGAAAATGACTCTCTGGAGGAAGGATGGGTTGTGAAAAGATAAAGAACAATGCCCTGCCTGGTTTCAATGGATGGCCCATTAGCAGAATATCTACCATTGAGATAATGATCACTGCCCCCACCCTCAACAGATGGTGATAGAATAGATACCTTTTATCACACCCTGTATTGTAACCTGCGGCTTATAATCAGGTGCAGCTTATGTATGGACAAAAAATGAAAAGTTGCTGGCACTTGGAAGTGTGGTTTATACTCAGTGCGGCTTATAATCGTGAAATTACTGTACTTCAGTTTAATGGAAATCACCTGTGACTACAGAGGCAAGACATTTGCTTAGCATTTAGTATTTCGGACTGAATGTTTTGGCCTTCTACTGTGTTCCTCTATCCCTCTCCTCCAGCAAAAGACAAGAAAGATAAAAAGACTCTTTTCTTCTGGGTGCCTTTGGGAGTTCTCTGGATGGTGCACATTAGCTCTCACTTCTCACACATGGCTGGCTGATGGCATTAGCTATATAGATATGTGAGTGATATTCCACTGTAGCAAATTTTTGCCCCATGCAGGATTTTCTAAATTTACAGCCCCAGCAGCACATCTCTCCTGATTCATCAGTTTCTTCTGTAACTGTTCTTGCTATTATTCAACCCTCCACTATTATAACCTTTATTTTTATGTGAGAGAAAAAATATTGTTACTCTTCCTCTGTTTAGTAGAAGCCTTTGGAATAGTCTCCTTCTTATGTAACACTGTGCCTGACAGCTACTGGGTTTCTATCCTCCTTTCCTGGGGTGTGGTTAGTCAGTTTAAAAGGTTGGTGGTGATGTGGTTTTATTAAGAGTGGTGGAATTGTAAGTAAGCATATGGTTTTTGAGAGACTGTGGTAAACCTTGATGTGGCTACTTCTTTCAGCAGCTCATTTCTTGGTTGTCTTTGTGGAATTATTTTTCATACTTCAAGAATATCCCTACAGTCCCCACAATTCCTGGACAAGAAAGGTGAGTTTTACAGTGAACGTGGAGACTTGCTTTTCCAAACACTGCACTAAAACACATGCTGAAATTATTTTTCTTTGCCTATGTATGATGTAGATATATCCCACCTCTTCCTGTGGCTACAATGTTGTTCATTTGGTTGCTGTTCAGTTGGTTCTGTCAAAAAACCTGAAACAGCTGTGTCAGGGTGCTGTCTCATGCTGATAAACTTCAGCTTGACAACTACTGATTGTTGTTTTGCATTCAAAAGTCAGAGGAGGAATAACTACAAAGCTCTGTCATATTTTACTCCATTGCAAGTTTTTTTTTTTAAATTATGCTGTTGTTGTATTGAACAATACAAGCTTGCAATCATTGCTGGTCTGCGTATTGTGCACTGCAGAATTACTTTTCACATGTTGAAGATTTTCTCTACGGATCTTGTGCTCATGCAGATTTTCAGTCATTTTTTGGTTTTAGGCAGGTAAGTCCAATAAAATAGCCTTATGCTTAAATGTGAATGCCAAGTCCTTGAACTGTTTTTCAGCTAAAATCAGTAAGGCAAAACCCTTAGCCCTCATTCAGTGAAAGACTGGCTTATGTGAGCCTGGATCCAACTCTGTGTTAATTTTCATTCAGTGGATGTACATCTCCTCCTTTCTTCCTCCCGAAGGAAATCTGACAACTTGTCTGTTCCAGAGGCTGTGAAATATTGGCAGGTTTCAAAACTAAATGTGTTAACCTTTCTGACAAAGTCAGTCAAAGGGTAGACATATTCCTGTAGCATTCTTTGAAACCAACCAGCTCTGTGCCACAAAAACTGCCTTCATGAAATAAAGGCTGCAATGAGACATTTGCCAAAGTGCTACCTATGAGTGTGCATTAATGTTGGAGACTGCAGAGCCTGCACCTTGGGCTTATTCTGCCACTTCCAGAAAAGTAGGGAAAATGTCAGACCTGTGAGCCTGCATCTTTTCTTCCTGCTATGAATCCCATTCTGGTGGTCATCCATGATGTGATTCTTGGGGTTGTCCTATGTAGGACCCGGACTTGGACTTTGATCATCTTTGCAGGTCCCTTTCACAGGATATTCTGTGATTCTCTGGAAAGAGACAAGGAACTGTGGTGGGAAGGACGCTCTTGTACCTGACATTGATTCTGGAGGAACATACGCATCCAGTTTTAAAGTTTTGGTGGAGGATTTGGACTTGGTAATCAAAAAGGCAGGAATTTTATTTTGAGAGGAAAAAATGAAGTGTGGTCATTACATGTCTGTCGTCACTCAGATGCCTCAGATGTCATAGAATTGTTTAGGTTGGAAGGGACTTTAAAGCTGTTTGACTTTCGTCCCCCTGCTCTGACCAGGGACACTTTCATTAGATCAGGTTGCTCAGTGATAACATCTTTTGTGTGTGAACTGTTAGTCCAGGCTTATGGTGGTGACACAGAACATTTACCTTGTGATTCTTGGCCTTGGCTGTGGGACCTGCACAGCTCAGGCATTTTAAGCTGTCACAAGATGAAATTGGTTGCAAGTTGAAGTTTGTGAGTGCTGATGTCTGCTGCCTTATCTTTGGCCAGCTGCCACTACTACTTCTATAAGCAAATTGACTGTTCATGTTATAGGTGTTTTGGTAATTTTGTTAAGAGACCATATACCCAAGACCTTTTACTGCTGCAGTAGTGATAGTTTTGGCATGATCATGCAGCCCCTGGCTGGTCCGTTGTATTTTCAAAGCTGTCAAAATAGCATCATTTGGAGATTCCCTACCTCAGCCATAATATTTAGCTCACTCACCCTGTTCTTGCTGCCTTTAAAAGACTAGGTCTAGTGTTTCCACTAGGAGGGGAAATTCTGCCAGAAGAAATTGAGGTCAAGTTCAATCAGTTATGTATCTCTGTGGCTAGACTGCTGCTGTGTCTCACGCTACCTGTCATGGCATGTTCTTTGCTTCATAGAAAAGGAACTTTGAGCATGTCTAAGGAATCCTGCTAAATATTTGGCAAATGTAAATATGTCATAAGCCTGCAACAAGATCAAGGACAACAGCAGGGGTGTCATGAACAAGTCTTGCCAGTATTAACTACTGTGATTGCAAAGTATCAAAACTGGATTTAGAGAATTCCATTATATATAAGATGTTTTCAAAGATTGTCAGACAACAGCATTTTTCACTAAAGAAAGGGGGAAAAGGTGATATGTGTTTTAATAAAGAATGGGAAGGAGCGTGTTATGAAAGGAGTACTTCTTTGTACGTTAACATCAGGGAAAAAATAAAAATGTTTTTCTAGTGAATTTTGAAGGAGGGTAAACTTGACACTGTGGTTCATGATCCCATTTTCAGAATAGTTTAACCTCACTGGTGAGTAGGCATTTGTTACAACTTTCATCCTTCACTTCTGGAGAAAGCTTGATAGGGTTTTATGCACTGAGACAAGAACCACTACAAATTCATATTCAGCAGATGATGAAATGATCTTATTTCTTCCATTATTCTGATACAAGAGATTAGCTTTGGTATTGAAAAAAAAATAATAAAACTTCTTGGATGTTCTATTTTTGTATATCAAGTTCCTTAAATCACAGAGAAGAGTTTGTGTGCATCAGAAAGCTAGAAGTCTTCTTAAACTTTCTGAATACTGGTATCATTAACCCATAGTTTTAGTAAAGTATTGGTAACTTGCTTATTTGAGCTTCTGATTGTTAGATATAAGTAAAAACTTAACAACATGTGTCAAGACAATCAGTTTCTCTGGTGAACATGCAGAAGCATTTAATCTCTAAATTCACTTTTCTGTCTTGCAATGAGGAAAATGTTCCCACCTTGGAAGTAACAATTGTTTTATTCAATGTCTGTTTATAAATGATTGCTGTCTGTATGTTTTCTTTCTACATGCTTTTCAGTTTTTTAGTACATTCTTAGTGCATTTGTAAGTCTTAGCTGTTTAGTAGGGGGTCAGATAGATAATGTACGGCAGTGATTCCAGGTACGCAGCTGACCCAGAGAAATTCGGGACTTTTAATGACCATTTTAAAGGATCCTCCTCTATCTGCTATTTTTACTAAGAGCACAGTAAAAATGAGCAAAGCCAGTTCATCAAACTTATATTCAAGCACAGTGTAGGTCTCTCTTTTTTGACCAAAATCCCTAGTAAGCAGAGGAAACAATATATTGATGTAGTGTTTTCTGTAGGGCAGAGCAAATCTAAGGTATCTGTGTGACTATGAATCATGAAATTAAATATAACTATTGTGAAGCAACACTCTTCATCTCTGTCAAAGAGACATGGCAAATAGAACGGTGCTTGGCTTGTCTGGTGGCTTACTGTATTTTGAGTCTGAGGATATCACCCACTCCCTCTCCTGCAAGGTGGACTGAGGATTAGCATAAACTAATCTTCCTCACATTCCCCTTGAATCATTTCATGGCTTCATCTGGTGACAAAGTGTGTCCATCCAGCCTGAAATCTTATGCAGTTGTTTGGGGAAAAAAACGTAATTCAAATAATTCTTGTTATTAACTGTGTAAAGCTAGTGTCAGTGCAGCAGCTGAGGGTTCCATGGGCTCTTTGCCAATCCTGCAAAGACTTTAGGTAGCCTAATCTCTCTTTATTTTTCATGTACCACTGTCGACTGTGCAATAGAGTGCTCTCTTGCCATTACTTTATGTTACAGCAAAGATCAAGTGCAAGTTTGCTCCCCGCTTCCAAATTTCCACCCAAGTAAGTACATAGGCATGATGGAATGGCCTTTTCCAGCTGTGCTATAATGGATTTTAGCAGTCTCCAACACTCACGATTGATTATATGGAATCATCCTATTAAGTTTATCATGACTCAGCTATAACGTTTTTGCAACAGTAACTATAAAATCAATATGGAGAAAACATTTAGATAAATCAGCAACTGAAAGAATAATAAACAGGCATTCATTGAAACAGAAACAAACTTTAAATACACTGAATGTAAAGTGAGCCTTATAGAAATAAGGAGTGTGAGCTTACTTCAAATGAGAAATTAGTGGAAGGCAGCAACTAAAAGGACTTGGGGATAAGAGTATGTGAGGAACAGATGATGCGCTGCAACAGAACAAGGTGAGATGCTCTTCAGATGAGTGAATGAGTACTAAATATGAGCGAGAAAGTGATTTGTCTTTTCACAGCACAAGCAAGAATGATGATAGTGGTATAGGGTGCTGAATTTTCAGTAACTTTTTTTAATGTTGTGCCATAACTGATGCTCTAAAAAGGGGGAAAAAAGGTCTGATGCTTTTGAAGGCGTATGAAAATTCATTGTAGAGGGAGAAGGATCAGGCTTTTTAAGATCAAAGAAGAAAAGAAAGAAGTGAAATGTGACAAAAATTGACAGAAATCAAACAGGAGGAAAAAGAATAAAAACTGAGCAGCCAAACACTGTTCACCAGACTAGTGGTACCCAGCGCT
>NW_024879556.1:53561-162983 GCF_009819885.2 Catharus ustulatus
GAATATGGGAAGAGAAAAGGAAATATTGAAAAGGTTATATGGGAGTGAGAGTGGCAATACAAGAACAGAACAGGACAGGGAATATGGGACTGGGAATATGGCAGTGGCAACTAGGTAGAGACTATGGGACAGGGAATGAGACCAGGAATGGGATCTGAACTGGGATGGGAGCAGGATGGGACTGGGGTGACACGGGAGTGGGCTGGGGGCAAGGGGAGTGACAGCAATGAGGGGGATACTGCACAGGGGACAGTGGGAGCTGGAACGGGAGGACATGGGGACAGTTGCAGGACAGGCAGTCCTTGATCAGCTGCCCCAGAAACTCTGGGGTGCCCAAAGCCCTGAGCAACTACCAAGTCTCTCCCAGGAACCCTCAGCTCCCTCAAACCCATCATCCCCTACATCCCCTGGAAGATTCCCCCATGTCCCCATCCATGTCTTAGTTCAACATCTTTATTTGTACCCCAGTTTTGGGTGTTTGGAAAGGACAAAGACAAATGCAAAGAAAATCCAGCCCACAGGGAGCCAGTAGGATGTGGAACCCTCACCCAGGTGTGTTCTTGACATGAATCAGTGGCACCAGGGATCAGCGGGGCTCTGCCCACCGAGGGTCACTGGGGATCATCCAGCACAGATCCTGCCATGGGGGATGGAGCTGGAGCAGCGCACGAAGCTCTTCCTGCAGTTGGAGCACTCGCAGGGCTTCCCTTGGTGGTGCCTCTGTTGGTGTTGGCTCAAGTTAGAGCTCGGTGAGAAGCTCTTCCTGCACTCGGGACACTCGTAGGGCCACTCCCAGGTGTAGATGTGCCGGTGCTTGACGAGGGTTCAGTTTTGCTTGAAGCCCTTCCCGCAGTCAGGGCAGTGAAAGGGCCTCTCCTGTGTGTGAATCCAATAGTGCTTGAGGAGAGTGGAGCTGGTGTGAAACCTTCCTGCATTTACCACACTCACAGGGCCTCTTACCTGTGTGGCTCCTCTGGTGGACAGTCAGTTCAGAGTTCCATCTCAAGCTCTTCCCACGCTGCCCACACTCATAGGGCCGTTCCTCTGTGTGGATTATTCAGTGGTGAATCAGGGAGGATCTTCACCTGAAGCTCTTCCCACATTTCAAGCACTTGTGTGGCTTCTCCCCATCGTGAAGCTGCTCATGGACCCCTGGGTTCGAGCTCTGGCAGCCTCCCTGTCCCAGGCTGGGTCTTTCCTTCTGGGATCCCCGGGATCTGCGTTTGCAGCCCCTCCTCGTGTGGGATCTCTGGGGCTTTTTCTCCCTGTTGGATTCCTGCACCGTGGAGCCGCTCCAAACGGCCTCTTCCATGGTGTTTTGGCACAGGGATTTATCCTTCCTGGTCTCTGTCCTCTGCTCCTTGTCCAGGGGAGGAAGGACAAGGAGAGGATGGGATTTGCCTCTGAGCCAGAGGGAAGGGGCAGGAGATCCCCCCAGCGTGTCCCCGGCCGGACAGGGTCGGCAGCAGAGTTGTCCTGCAGCCAGGGGCCGTGCTGGGCTGGGAGATGGAGCAGGACTGAGGGGGAAAGGGACAGTGAATTCCTGCTCACCTTCCTGGGGCTCCTGGGGAATCTTCCTCTTCCTCATAGCCTCCTCCTCCTCCATCGAGCCAAGGGTTGGGAATTGGAAATCCTGGTTTGGGCAAAAACAAGCGATGAGCACATTGTGTTGGGGGTTCCTCCTGCCCAACTCCATCTCTAGAAGGCCCCGGGCATCTGGGGACCATAAAAGCCTCCCAGACACCAAGATTCAGCCCTGAAAATGCCTCCCAGGAGTTCCTGGGAATGGTCTCTCCCCTTTGGTGTTTGGGGGTACCCTCTGTCCCAAATGTTTGGGGTCACACTTGTATTGAGGGTCCCCAATCTTCTCAGTCCCTGCCCTCCCCAGGGATACTTAGGGATACTGGGGGATTTTGGAGTCCCAGGGTCCGTTCTCCCCTTATTCTCTGCTTTGGGGTGCAGGAGGTCCAAGGAGTCCCCCCTGCCCCTCTCCAGGCTGTTGAGGGTCCCATGAATGGTGGCGCTTCCCCCTCACTGGGCTCCCCACTTTAGGGTCCTGGGGGACACAGGGCTCTGCTCCTCCAGGCTGCCTCTGCTGCCACCAGGAGCCCCCAGTGTCCCCCCAAGGTGCATTTTCTGCTCAGCTTTGGAGTTCTGCATTCTTCAAACATTCCCCCTCCCTAAAAACAATAAACAAACCATGCTGAGAGGATAAGAGGGGGCCCCAGGAGCCGTGTATGTCCTCCCCGGAGCATGTGTGACCCCCCATCCCAGTGTCATCCCCATAGGGCTATTGCCTCAGCTCCTGCTCCCCCCAGGAGGGAATTTGGGGAGGGGGCAGAGGGGGCGCACAGCCCCTGCTGGGGATGACTCCAAAAACATCGGGATCACTCTGCTTCATCCCTATGGATCCTAAATGCCAAAAATGTTCTCCACAATACACCAGCACCATCCCTATGGATCCCAAACTCCTCCATCCCAAATAATCTGCTCCAAAGCCATTAGGATGACCCCGCCCCATCTCCGTGCATCCCAAACCCCCAAAATCTGCCCCAAAACCACTGGGATGACCCTGCCTTATCCTCATGGATCCCAAAGTCCTTCATCCCTATTAATCTTCTCAACAGGACACTGACACCATCCCTGTGGATCCCAAACTCCTTCATCCCTCAAAAGCTGCTCCAGGAGACACCAGCACCATCCCTGTGGATCCCAAACCCCAAAATCAGCCCCAAAGTAACTGGGATCACCCTGCTCCATCCCTGTGGATCCCAAACTTCATCCCACATAATCTGCTCAACAGGACACTGACACCATCCCTGTGGATCCCAAACTCAAAAAATCTGCTCCAACAACACTGGGATGACCCTGCTCCATCCCCATGGATCCCAAACTCCTTTATCTCCAAAAATCTGCTTCAGGTGACACCAGCACCATCCCTGTAGATTCCCAACTGCTTTATCCCTAGAAATCTCTTCCAGGAGATACCAGCACCATCCCTGTGGATCCCAAACCCCAAAATCTGCCCCAAAGTAACTGGGATCACCCTGCTCCATCCCTGTGGATCCCAAACTCCTTCATCCCACATAATCTGCTCAACAGGACACTGACACCATCCCCATGGATCCCAAACCCCAGATTCTGCCCACCCCCACTGAAACTGCACCCTAGGCCTCGCCTGCTCCCCAAATACCTGCAGAGCTGGCCTGGGATGCTGTTTCATGTAGAACAGAAGGATATTAGAGGCTCTATCTCCCAGGGTTGGTATTCTGCTTTATTCTTAGGCTTCCATGTGGTCTGAGCGAGAGATGGGGATAAAGAGAGAGCCCACACGTGGGCTCAGGGTTTTTCTCCGGGTCAGGAAAGGGGAGGGGTCAGCCTTGGCTTCAGGCCAATCCCATCGCAGGGGTCAGTCCATTGGTCTTGTAGGGGTTACAGGGTTAAAGGGATGTACCATTCTTAAAGCAGTAGGGTATTGGGTTACAACATCTCACCCTTTTTTTGTTTAAAAGAAGAGAGAAGGTTATTCTGGATACAACTTAAGATCTTTCCCACCACTTGGGGTTAGTAGGTGCTTTAGATTGTTTCAGGGTTTTCATCTCTATGTGATTTACCATGGCGACAGAGGGCATGAGACCACTAATGGCCTTGAGAACCAAGTGACGAAGGATTCCAAATGCCAGTATTACAAGGAAAAGAATAACAAAGAGTAACAAAATAGTTTTAACTATTGAAGTCCACCACCCCGTGAATCCCCAGCCCTTGAACAGTTCGTCGAACCAGTCTTCAGATTCTTGCTTCGCTTGTCCGATCAAGGTTTTCATGTCTCGGAGGGCAGCATGGACGTTAGGAGCTTTCGAGATCAGGTTCATGCAGCAAAGTCCTTCAAATTCCTGGCACTCATGTCCATGTAGCAGCAGGAGAAAATCTATGGCAGCACGATTTTGGAGTGTGGCCTGCCTGGTAATTTGTTCATCTTCTAGGAGGGAGCTGATGGCAGTGGATGTCAAATTTGCCTGTTTGACTACCCAACACTCTAGGTGGCCCAATTCACCCAGAGCCTTGGCTGCTGCTGCCCATGGAAGAAACAGGGATACAGCAACTCTTTTAGATTTGGCCCAATGGGAAATTTCAGAGTCACAATCTTTGTCCACATTGTTTGCACTTCTCTTTTGGATTTTATTTACTGATTTGTTTTTATGAGTCCAATCTTTAATTAAGGTTTCATTGGGTGCCAACAGGGACAACCGCCCAAAGGTACATGGTCCTCCTAAAAGCTTAGAGGGAATTCCTGCCCATGCCCAATCTCCACAAATCAAGAACAACCCCTTAGGGAGGCTTTTGGGACTTGTGAGAGATGGGGAGTTTGCTGCAAGGTGACTTAAAACCCCGCACCACTTTTGGCCGTGAATTCCTCTCTATATTGTATTACATTGTGGAATTCTTTGGTGTCAGAAGGTTTTGGATAAATTACAAGCTGAATGCAGTATTGTGCCGGATAGGAACCTAACAGCTCTAATTCCTGAGGTTCCTGAGCTGCTTTTGGCAAGTTGGGCAGCAGTTCCTCCATAGGGTTCTCTTCTGTTTGCTGCCTTTTAGTTTTGTATACTGAAATTGTGTGTATCCCAGGAATTTCATTGTGCATCTCCATTGCAAAGCTGGCTGAATATTCTCCAGCTTTCAAGGGAACTCCTACCAGGCAGGTGGACATAGGATTTTCTGCTGCTGCCGAGGACAGGCATATGTTTTCCTGTTGGAGTGTCTTTGCCAGGGTCACCCAGACGTTTTGACGCGGCTGAGGGACGATCCATGCAGCTGCCTGACTGTTCAGTGTTAACAGGATGACAACTTGGATAGGGTTCATCACGAGTTGAGTGGAAGGGAGGTATTCTCTAAAAAGAAAACAAACATTTTAAAACATGTTAAAAGTCTCTGAGTCTGCCGGGAGGTCGTCTTCTGTGTCAGCTCTCTCTCCTCTCCGACGGCGTCTTCTTTTCGAAGCAACTGTGACTTGCTTCTCTTCCTCTTCAGCTGGAGCTGGCTGTTTAGGGACATAAGGCTTCACCCATTTCTGGGGAATCCACCGAGGGCCTGAGGGAGTGGATACACACGCATAACCACGTCCCCAGGTAACAAGCTCATAGGGACCTTTGGTTTCCCAGGTTTCTGGATCCCTAATCAAAACTGGTGGATGCTCAGACAGCTTGAACTGTTTGCCACTGTTAAAATGATGAACCACAGGAGGATTCATGTTTTCAAATGAACAGTTCAAGAAATTGATAGTGAACAGGGCTTTGCACAGCTTCTGCTGTGGAGACATCCACACAGTTGAACTACTCTGTCTAGCCAGAACCTGCTTGAGCGTCTGATGTGCACGCTCAATCACAGCTTGGCCTGTGGGGGAGTGGGGGATGCCTGTCTTATGTTCCACTCCCCACTGCTGGACAAATTCCAGGAACTCCTTGGACACATACGCTGGGCCATTATCTGTTTTGATTTCCTTAGGGATCCCCAATAATGAAAAAGCTTGCACTAGGTGTTGTTTGGCATGCACAGCTCTTTCTCCTGCATGGGCAGAGGCATAAACCGCACCTGAATATGTGTCAATGCTTACATGAACATATTTGAGGCGACCAAAACTGGGAATGTGTGTGATGTCTGTCTGCCACACCTCACAGCTGCCAAGGCCTCGGGGGTTAACCCCTGCACCTAGCGATGGCATGGCCTGGAGCTGGCAGCTGGGACAGGTGGCCACAATGGCTCGAGCCTGACTCCGTGTTATCTTCAACTGACGGATCAGACCTGGCACATTCTGATGGTATTGCTGGTGGCTCAGCTTTGCCTGTTGGAAGATGTCTGGGAGGCGTGCTTGTTCTGCTGGGGTGGCAAGGGAGTCTGCCTGACGATTCCCTTCTGCGATCTCACCTGGCAAATCGGTGTGTGACCTCACATGCATCACATAGAACGGATGTTCTCTATGAGAAATCAGATAGATTAGTTTTGACAGCAACCTGAAAAGCTGCTCATTGTCAACCTCTTTGAGCACTGCCTGCTCCGCCCTGGACACTACTCCCGCTACATAAGCTGAGTCTGTTACCAAGTTGATTGGCTCTGAGAACTTCTCAAAAGCTCTCACCACTGCAGCCAGTTCAGCTACCTGAGGCGAACCCTCCACAAACTCAACATCAGCTTCCCAATGCTGAGTCTGAGGATTTCTCCAAGTCATCACCGACTTGTGGGAAGCCCCAGAAGCGTCTGTGAACACTGTGAGAGCTTTGAGTGGTCTCCGACTCCTTTTCTCACAAGGAATGAGGTGGAATTCCTCATTGAACAGCTTGTGAGACGGGGCATGGACTGATATTTGTCCACTGTAGCTGTCCAGAGACAACTGGAGACTGGCATTGCTCTGGAGCAAGTGCTCGAACATCTCCTTTGTCAGCCTCTCAGGAGAGTTCCTTCCCTCCTCGGAGAGTTTGACTGGAAGGTGAATACATGTGAAGTCACAACCTGCCAGCTCATACAGTCTCATCCTTGCCTTACGAATCAGCTGAGCTATGAGTTCTTGTGGCTTAGTGATGGTTTTGGATCTTTGGTGGGAGAGGAAGACCCACTCTATGATTAAGAGCGAATCTCACTGCCCCTCGATCCATTGGAATATCAAACCGTGTAAGTGTGGTAGTTTTCCCAGAATTATGAATTTGAAAGGCAGTTCAGGCTTGTAGCGATGAGCCTGCCTCTCTGCTAGAGCTTTCTGTACCTTTTCGATTGCAGTTTTTGCCTCTGGGGTCAGTTCCCTGGGAGAAATCAGCTCTCTCTCCCCCTTCAATAAATTGAAAAGGGGCTCTAGGTCCTCATTTGTGAGGCCTAGCCAGGGCCTAACCCAATTTAAAGACCCACACAAGGAATGGAGATCTGCTAAGGTTTTTGGGTTACAATTAATGTCCAATTTCTGAGGAACAATGGTCCTTGCAGTGATTTCCAGTCCCAGGTACTTCCAAGGTGGCATCCTTTGGACTTTATCCTCCTGCAATTGAAATCCAGCAGAGGTTAAAACCTTAACCACTAGGTCAAGCGTGTGTTGGAGTATAGAGTCATCGGGGGCACACACAAGCAAGTCATCTACATAATGTAGGATGACAGCTTCCTTTCTCTGAGCACGCACTGGGGACAGCAATGAGGCCACATACCACTGGCATATGAAAGGACTACACTTCATCCCTTGAGGGAGCACTTTCCAGTGGTAGTGCTTCATTGGGGCTTCTCTGTTGATGGTAGGAACAGAGAAGGCAAACCGTGGAGCATCTGCTGGGTGTAAAGGGATTTGAAAGAAACAGTCCTTAATATCTAAAACTGCCAATTTCCAGTTTTGAGGGAGCATCGTTGGAGAGGGCATCCCTGGTTGAAGTGATCCCATGTCTGCTATAATTTTGTTTATTTCCCGGAGATCATGTAACAATCTCCATTTGTCCTTCCCTGGTTTCTTAATTACAAATACCGGGGAATTCCAAGGACTTGTAGTTTCTTCTGTGTGTCCTTTTGCCAATTGTTCTGCTACAAACTCCTCCAGCGCCTTAAGTTTTTCTTTACTCATCGACCACTGAGCTGTCCAGATTGGAGAATCATCTAACCATGTCAATTTGTGGGCAGGGCGCTCCTCAGTGGCCGCCTTTAAAAATCCTGAGAATTTTTGGGGATTACCATTTTCATTCCCCACTGAGACATGGTATCTCTTCCCCACAGGGGGCACTTATAGTCTGTAACAAATGGACGGACACTAGCTATTTTTCCATCCGGCCCCTCAATTTGCACGATGCTTTTTGATATTTTTGCCAATTTGATTCCCCCTATACCTTGGATTTTGCCTGTCACGGGTTGTAATTCCCATTGTGACAGCCACATCCTTTCGGGTATGATCGTCATATCTGCCCCTGTGTCCAGCACCCCCTCCACATGGAGATGGTCTGAACCATGGGTCAGATTGCATGCCACATAGGGTTTTTCCTCACCCACCACCTCTGCCCAATAGACTTCAGGTGATTTTCCTTCTGCTGTGATTTCCTTTGAAACAGGGATGGCCTGGGCGAGGATTTGCCCCTCGTTCAGGTAATAAGGTGGTTGTGAGCAGCGTGCTAAGAGAACAAAACCTGAGACATTTTCCTTCTTGGATAATGGAAGTAATTCCATCTCCAAGGGTGTGTGTGCTGTGTCCCCCATAACTAAATACTCACAGCGCAGTTCCAAATGCAACAGCATCAGGTCCAGTGAAGTGCTATACAGATCCACTGTAATTGTTGTCCACTCTGTTGACATTAAACAAACACCTTTAGTGGTCTTAAGATTGAGACGACCAAAAGGCGTCCAACCCTTGCCAATTGAATATTTAACATTAATGCTATCATTAATCCCCACACCATTTGTCCCGTCCTCCCCCTTAGTTTTAAAGAGAGAGGTTTTTTCCCGTGTGGAACCCGCTGTATTTATATCTTCGCGCGTGATGATATTTATGGCGGGTACGCGCTGTACACCTAGTTTTTTTGTTTGTTGGTTTTCTTCTGTTTCTGGCTGTGTGGGCAATCCCTTGCATAGTGTCCAGTTTTCTTGCACTGGAAGCAGGTGATGTGCTGCAGCTGCTGTGGTGGTACCAGTTGCTTCCTTGGTCCTGGTGTCATCGCTGCTGCAGATCGTGAGTGTGCTGGTCCTGGATTCCTCTCTGGTGCACTGAACAGTTCTGCTTTTCTGGTGCAGGCTTCTATCATCTGTGCTAAGCTGGGTGGTGGGTCGAGGGGAAGACTAAGTATGACCCTGCGACATGATTCATTAGCGTTTTTCTGAGCCATCTCCTTTAGTAGCTCTGCCTGCACCTTTGGGTCCGAGACTTGTCTCTCCACCTGTGCACGGAGGCGATCCAGAAACTGCAAGAAACTTTCTGAAGGAAACTGTTTAATATTAACATAACTACCTGTAACATCAACAGTAGGTAATTGATGGAAAGCTTTTTCTGCTGCTAGAGAGATCTTATCCAAAACAAATTTAGTTAATAAACGTGCCTGTTTATCAGGGTTTTCAAATTGTCCCTCTCCTGTTAGGTGTTCCTGTGTAATATCATTATCATCCTCATCTTTTGCACTTTCTGGGCTTTGTTGTAGTTCCTGCAAAAGTACTCTTAAAGATCTTTTCCAAATACTTTCCCATAAATCAAATTCAGAAGGGGATAACAAACATCTGAATAAATCCTTAATATCATTGGGTACCATCTCATTAGAACTAAATGTTGCTCTTAAAAATCCTTTAAACATTTCACTGTGTCTGCCAAATTCTCTTTGAACCTTACAAATTTCCTTTTTATCTTGGTATGTCAGTGGCTGATATGTTCTCCTGCCATTTCTCCTACCCATATAAATGACAGGAGCCACAGACGGAATCTGAGTTTCCAGATCTAGGGTTTTAGGGATAGGCACTACCCCTCCCCCTGCTCTGGGCTGTGTTATCTGTGTATTCTGTCCCTTTGCAGAGACAGCGTCCTGAGGAATGGGCGGTGCCGAGGCCGAGGCCCTTATCTCAGAGGGAGGTCCTGTAGAACCTGTAGAACCAGTTCTTCCACACCCACCCCCACCCCCATCTGTGCTAGCCTGATAGCTTGGGGGAGGGGATGGCAAAGCTCGGGTAGAGGGAGAACAGTCCTGAATACCCAGAGGCGAGGATGAGTTTGGAGAGAGGTCTGAGGGCGTTATCAAGGGAGAAGGAGTATTATGGGAAGAAGAAGAGTTTAATGCCATGTGGCTGGAGCCATTTTGGGGTTTGCTTTCAGCCCCAGTAGTAAAAGACACGTGGGTGTCAGCCTGAGTTAGAGAGACAGAGGAGTCAGATTTCTTAGGTGAAGAGGGGATAACACATGCAGAGGGACAGATACAAGAACTGGTTGGCTCTGAAGCAGTTTGCTGTGGCTGGCTGTTATTTTCTGTTTGAAGTAAAAGTTTTCTAATTTGCAAAAATATTGGGATGAACATTAAGGCTTTTTTATCTCCATTTTCGACTTTTAAAGTTAATAAATCTCCAATTTCATTCCAAAACAAAACCGAATTCATATCTTCCAAATTAAGATCAGATCTTTCTACAGACAGCCACTTAGCAAAGCATTCTAGTTTTCTGTTAGTAATATTCACATTTGCAATCTTTAAAAGTTCTCTAATTTGTGAAGCCACGCTCTTTTTCAAATTAGAATGCTGGGAGCCCATATTTCCACAGCAATTTACTCTAATATCTCACTACAATGCACAGTTAAAACACAGTAAGAGAAGGCTGCTAGTTGCCGGCTAACTGGCACCTCCCCCCACAGAGAATCACTGGCTGCAGCAAAAACGGCGCCTCTCTTTGAAATCAGCTGTCTGGCGTGATACTGTACACATGGCAGAAACTGTTTCAAGGCGGCCTTGCTACCCCCACCAGCGTCTCCGGCTGCATACAGCTCCAAAACCCCCAGGGCAGATGCTGTGCAACCCAGCCCCCCGTACCTCGATGTTACAGAAAAAGCACCTCAAAATCCCCCTCCCCACGGAGGAAAATTTATACTTACCACTCTCTGCGAAGTACCAAGGAGCTGAAGAACTGTACTTTGTAATCTGTTCCGAAATCTGCTCACCCTTGGGCTGGATGAGTTGTAGATTCCCCCCCGTAAGCTAGACCTGCTAGAAAGCAAGTTTCGCCCACAGGGCAGTTGACTTCCCGTCGGCTTCCTAACCCTTCTAAGGGTCACAGCCTCTCACGTGGGTTTTAATTTAAAAAGCACCACGTTCCGGGCGTCAACTGAAACAGCACCCTATGGGCCTGCCCTGCTCCCCAAATACCTGCAGAGCTGGCCTTGGATGCTGTTTCATGTAGAACAGAAGGATATTAGAGGCTCTTTCTCCCAGGGTTGGTATTCTGCTTTATTCTTAGGCTTCCATGTGGTCAGAGCGAGAGATGGGGATAAAGAGAGAGAGCCCACCCGTGGGCTCAGGGTTTTTCTCTGGGTCAGGAAAGGGGAGGGGTCAGCCTTGGCTTCA
Source organism: Catharus ustulatus (assembly GCF_009819885.2). Taxonomy (NCBI): domain Eukaryota; kingdom Metazoa; phylum Chordata; class Aves; order Passeriformes; family Turdidae; genus Catharus; species Catharus ustulatus. The sequence goes on from NW_024879556.1 coordinate 64,604, forward strand.
GGCCAATCCCATCGCAGGGGTCAGTCCATTGGTCTTGTAGGGGTTACAGGGTTAAAGGGATGTACCATTCTTAAAGCAGTAGGGTATTGGGTTACAACACCCCACGGCCCTGCCCATCCCCCAGCCCCAGCCATGCAGCGCCCCTGGCCCGTGCAGCCTCTCGCGGCCGTTCCACGCGCCGGGAATGGGAATTCCAGGCAGCAATTCCGGAGGCAGTACCTGGTTTCCAGGGCTGTACCTCCTCTTCTGAGCCTGCCCTCCAGGGTGAGCGCAAAGCAGGAGAGAGCACAGAGCAACAACAACGTCACAGAGTCCAGCAGGACCCCCCAAAAACCCCAGGAACTGCCCCAGAGCAGCCAGGGCAGGGAGGGGTTAATGCCAGGAACTGGGGCTGGGAACAGCTGAAATCCTGATTCTCCTTTCTGGAGATCGTTTGGGCTTTTTTGGAGCCATTTTTGTCTTTTTTTGGAGATGTTCTGAAACATTTAGAGATATTTTGATTTTTTTTTTGGAGATATTCTGGAACTATTGGAGCTATTTTTGTGTTTTTTGGAGCTATTTGGGAAGTTTTGGAGCTTTTTTCTTGTCTTTTTTGGAGATACTTTGGAATTTTTGGAGTTATATTTGTCATTTTTGGAAATATTTTGGAACTTTTGGAGCCATTTTCGTATTTTTGGGAGCTATTTCTGTCTCTGTTGGAGCTATTTAGAACTTTAGGAGCCATTTTTGTCTTTTTTAGAGATATTCTGGAACTTTTGGAGCTTTTTTGGTCGTGTTTTGGAGCTATTTTGGAACTTCTGGAGCTATTTTTGTCTTTTTTAAAACAATTTTTGTGATTTTGGAGCTCTTTTTCTCCTTTTCAGAGCTCCTTTTGATCTTTGTTGAGTACTTTAGACCTTTTTAGAGTTATTTTTGATAGTTTTTTAAACTTTTTCATCTTTTGGAGATCTTTTTGACCTTTTGGAGCACTTTTTCTCCTTTTTGGAGCTCTTTTTTTCTTTATTGGAAATATTTATTTCATTTTGGAGCTCTTTTTCTCCTTTTGGAGTTCTTTCTTGTCCTTTTGGAGTTCATTTTCACCTTTCTGAAGCTCTGTTTGACCTTTTAAGAGCTCTTTTTCTATTTTTTGGAGCTCATTTTAACCTTTTAGAGGTTTTTATTTTCTTTTTAGAGCTATTTTTGTTCCCTTTGGAATTCATTTTGACCTTTTAGAGTTCTTCATGACCTTTTTTGGGCTCTTTTTGTCCCATTCAGAGGTGGGAATGAGCAGCTGGGAACCTCCCCACAGCTTCTCCCAGTGTCTGCAGCTCCTGCTCCCAAATAATTAATTCTATTAATTATTTCCTCTAATTAAGACCCATCCTGGCTCTTCTTGGGAAGGCTCCTCCCAGCACAAAGTGGGAGCTGGAGGCTTTGGGTGTTGGGATAACAGCTGGGAGTTACTCAAAATATCAAATACTGGAGGGAAACAAGGGGATTTTAGGGGAAATCGGAATTAGGGGAATGCTGCTCCATCCCCAAGGCCAGGCTGGAGAGGCTTGGAGCACCCTGGGCCAGTGGAAATTGTCCCTGCCCAAGTGGTGGCACCTGTCCAAAGTCCCCTCCAGCTGGATCCATCCACCTTTTCCCCAGGAATGGCACCACTGAACCCCCAAAAAACAGCAACGTGATGATTTTTAGACCCTTCCAAGAGGCACAGTAGCACCTGGGAGCAGAAAAGGGCTCCTCAGACTCTACTCCAGCTTTACTCAGACCCTGCTGCTGGTGCAGAATTCTCAGTGTGGATGTGGCAGCACCAGCTCGGCTCTAAAATCCTCTCCTCACAGAAACCATCCCCAGCTTTTCCCTGTGGAAAAGGAGTGGGGGGAGGAGGAGGAGGAGCTCTGAGGATGAAGAGCTGAGTGTGACATCAGTGTCACCCCCCTGTGTCTCACCTCCTGCTGCTTCTCCTCGTTGGGATAGGTGTCCATGAACACTCCCAGCCTCAGGAAGTTGTCCTTGCTCCCAAACACAGGTCCTGGCAGGGAAAAGGAAAAGTTGGGAGAAGGTTGGGAAGCTCAGGCACAAAGTTTATCACTTGTGGAATGGGTTGGGAAAGTCTCAGGGACCATCCAGTCCCAGTCCTGGGAGGCCATGAGGCCAAGGTGTCCCCAAACCCTGCCCAAGGTGTCCAAAGTGCCCCCAAGGTGTCCAATGTGTCCCCCAAGCCCTGCCCAAGGTGTCCCCAAGTCCTGTCCATGCTGTCCCCAAGTCTAGGTTGCTCCAAACCCTGCCCAAGGTGTCCAAGATGTCCCCAAATTCTGCCCAAGGTGCTCCCAAGCCGTGTCCAAGGTATCCAAAGTGTCCCCAAGCCCTGCCCAAGGTGTCCCCCAAATCCAGGTTGCTCCAAGTCCTGCCTAAGCTGTCTGAAGTGTCCCCAAGCCCCGTCCAAGTTTTTTCCCAAATCGAGGTTTCTCCAAGCTGTCACCAAGGTGTCCCCAGCCCTTTTCCCGAGGCAGGGACAGTTTTTACCTGGCTGCATCCTGTCCTTAGTGTACCAGATGGCAAAACCATCTCCGTTCAGGTTCTTCTTGCCTTGCCCACGGATTTTGAAATGCACTGAATCTCCCAATCCCGCAGGTAACAGGGCTGGGACAGAGCAGAAAAGGTGGGAAATTCGGGAATCTTGCCCTCATTCCCTCACCCACATCCACCATTCCCCAAGCTCCCTTCACTGTCCAATTCTCATGGTTAATTAATCCCAAAAACCATCATTAATCCCAGAGGATTGATTGTCACCCAAGGGTTAAACACTGAGGGAGCAACTCCAACAAAATCAATGCTACCACCCAGGAAAGCAGCAGGAAAACCTCAGGAGCAGCTGCTAATTGTAATTATTAATTAGCTGCTAACTAATTCCCTGTGCTGAGGGAATCATAGAAGTGTTTTGGGAGTCAGAATTCCAAGGAAGAAGCGTAGCTCCGTGTTTTAGAGCAACAAGAGCTGAGCACAATGGATCATCTCCCAGGACTGTTTCCCAAACCAACGTGGAGGGGGCTGGATTCTGAAATCCACAGATTTCATTGAATCATGGAATTCTTTGGGTTGGAAAACATCACCCACTTCAGGGTCCCCCAGATTCCCAGAGGGGCTCAGCACATGTACGGAAAACTGGGAGCGGAAGGGCTGGAAGCTCCCCATGGTGCCCCCAGCCCACCCCAATTCCTGCTGTGGGAATCCCATTCCCATGTTGGGAATCCCATTCCTGCTTTGGGGATCGCCTTGGCCCACATCCCCAAACATCCCAATCCCCTCCATGTCCCTACAGCCCCCCAGAGCACCCCCCAAAGTTGGGTATCCCACTCTGGTCTCCTCCAGCCTCCCCCCCTGCTTATCCTGGTGCCTTTCCTGATCCTGTCCTGGCCCAATCCCAACCCTTTCTTCCAGCTCCACTTCTCCCATTCCAGTGACCCCTTGATCCCAAACTTTGCTCCAAATCCTGACCCCCTTCTCCAGCTCCCCTAAACCCATCCCAATGCCATCTCAATCACTGATCCCATCTCGTCCACCCAATTCCATCCCGCTGATCCCATTCCCATCCATCCCATCCCATTGATCCCAATGCTCCTATTGATCCCAGGGAGACAGAGAAGCACCAGAGGCTCTCAGGGCCAAAGAGTGAGCTCAGAACACTCTTTGGAGCAGGGTGACATGCTCGGGGGTCTCTGTGCCCCTGTCACCCCAGTGCCTGGGGAGTGCTCAGAGGTCTCTGTCCTTGTCACATCAGTGCCCAGGGAATGGTCAGGGTGGTCTCTGTCCCTGTCACACCAGGGAATGCTCAGGGGTCTCTGTTCCCCTCATGCCAAAGAGCAATCAAGAGGGGGTGGTCTCCTTCTTTCTCACTCAGGGGTGTTTCTGTCCCTCACCCCAGGGCCCAGAAGGTCTCTATTCCTTTCATTCTAGGGGATGATCAGGGTGACTCTGTCCCTCTCACCTGGGAGCAGCCCTGCTCTGGGCTGGTTTCTGTCCCTCTCATTCTGAGGGATGATCAGGGATGTCTCTATCCCCCAGCCCGGGGCAGGCCTGCTCTGGGCCGGTCTCTCTTGTGTCTCTCTCATTCTGAGAGATGTTCAGAGTCTCTGTCCCTCTCACCCTGGGGGATAATTGGGGTCTCTGTCCCTCCCATTCTGAAGGGTGTTCAGGGTCCCTGTCCCTCTCATTCTGAGGGGTGTTCAGGGTCCCTGTCCCTCCCATTCTGAGGGGTGTTCAGGGTCCCTGTCCCTCCCATTCTGAGGGGTGTTCAGGGTCCCTGTCCCTCCCATTCTGAGGGGTGTTCAGGGTCCCTGTCCCTCTCATTCTGAGGGGTGTTCAGGGTCCCTGTCCCTCCCATTCTGAGGGGTGTTCAGGGTCTCTGTCCCTCTCTCCCCGGGGATGATCGAGGTGTCTCCATACCCCCAGCCCGGGGCCGCTCCCGCTCCCTCCCCGTGCGTTCCCACCACAGCCCCACACTCGCACGCAAGGCGGCCGCGGGATTTCATCAGCCTGCAGCGCCCGGAGTGGCTGCTGGGGCCCGCCCGCTCAGCCCAGACCCGCAGCGGCCGAACAGGCCGGACCCCGTCCCTGGGGGCACCCGAACCGGGCTGGGCCTGCCCCCGCCCAGCCCTCAGTGAGCAGAGCGGGGCGGGCACTGCTCCCAACCTGCCTCCCAGCCTCCCCCACACCCCCCCGGTGTCCCGGGCCGTACCGGGCGGCGCTGAGCTGCAGGTGGCGGGCGCGGGGCTCCAGCGTGGTGCGGCTGAGGGTGCAGAAAGGCCGGAGCACGGAGGCCATTGTGGGACCGGGCCTCAGCAGCCGCAGGAACAGCGCTGAGGGCAACCCCGCTGCCCGCCCTTTATCTAGCGCGGTGAGCCCCGCCCTCCCGCGGTAGCCAATGGGGTTCCGCGCCGAAAGTGATTGATCCAGGTTTGCACCTGAACCAAATTCCGGGTGTGGAAGAGCTCCTGCTGCCGAGCTGAAATCTGGAATTCTGACCCGGCAGCGACTGCAGCAGCACCAAACGGGATGAGAAACAACATAAACACATGGTTGTTTAATAGATGTAATTAGCGTCACCTCTGCAGCTCCCACAGTGGGCAGGGTGTGGGTGGCTGAGAGGCTGGACATGTCCCCAGAGGTGCCCTGGGCTGACCCCCAGCTGGGCAGCAGCTCCAAGGGGATTCTGCAGAGCTGGGACCTCACCTGGAGGATGTAGAGCTGCTGGGGTCGCTCTGGAGCCAGGCTGGGAGAGCTGGGAATGTTCACCTGGGGAAGGAAGGGATGCAGGGAGAGCTCAGAGCCCCTTCCAGGGCCTGGAGTGGCTTCAGAAGAGCTGGGGAGGGACTGGAAGCACCCGGAGCTGCTCCCAAAACCGCAGTGACCCCAGCCCCTCCCCCACCCTGGGTCTGAGCCACGCCCCTTTTGGGATGCTACTCCCAACCAATCAGATCGCTCTGGCCACGCCTCCTCTCTATGAGTTCACAATGTGCCCCAGCTTGAGTCTTGACTCCTATTGGCTGTGGCAAAGGGGGCGGGGCTTAGCCAGGGTATATAAAGAGGCCGGTGTGCTGTTGTGCATCAGTTTGGGATCTGGAGTAGGGGTGCTGGAGGAGGAACCCACTCCACGGAGACCACCCCAGCTCCCACCAGGGTAAGTACCAACACAGACCACCCATGACCTGACCACTTTGTCTTCACACAGGTTGAGGACGTACACGACGGTGCAACACACTGCGGGGCACCGAGGGACAGGGACGGAGCCACCACCCCTGCATGGGGCACCGAGGGACAGGGACGAAGCCACCGCCCCTGCGCGGGGCACCGAGGGACAGGGACGGAGCCGCCGCCCCCGCGCGGGGCACCGAGGGACAGGGACGGAGCCGCCGCCCCCGCGCGGGGCACCGAGGGACAGGGACGGAGCCGCCGCCCCCGCGCGGGGCACCGAGGGACAGGGACGGAGCCGCCGCCCCCGCGCGGGGCACCGAGGGACAGGGACGGAGCCGCCGCCCCCGCGCGGGGCACCGAGGGACAGGGACGGAGCCGCCGCCCCCGCGCGGGGCACCGAGGGACAGGGACGGAGCCGCCGCCCCCGCGCGGGGCACCGAGGGACAGGGACGGAGCCGCCGCCCCCGCGCGGGGCACCGAGGGACAGGGACGGAGCCGCCGCCCCCGCGCGGGGCACCGAGGGACAGGGACGGAGCCGCCGCCCCCGCGCGGGGCACCGAGGGACAGGGACGGAGCCGCCGCCCCCGCGCGGGGCACCGAGGGACAGGGACGGAGCCGCCGCCCCCGCGCGGGGCACCGAGGGACAGGGACGGAGCCGCCGCCCCCGCGCGGGGCACCGAGGGACAGGGACGGAGCCGCCGCCCCCGCGCGGGGCACCGAGGGACAGGGACGGAGCCGCCGCCCCCGCGCGGGGCACCGAGGGACAGGGACGGAGCCGCCGCCCCCGCGCGGGGCACCGAGGGACAGGGACGGAGCCGCCGCCCCCGCGCGGGGCACCGAGGGACAGGGACGGAGCCGCCGCCCCCGCGCGGGGCACCGAGGGACAGGGACGGAGCCGCCGCCCCCGCGCGGGGCACCGAGGGACAGGGACGGAGCCGCCGCCCCCGCGCGGGGCACCGAGGGACAGGGACGGAGCCGCCGCCCCCGCGCGGGGCACCGAGGGACAGGGACGGAGCCGCCGCCCCCGCGCGGGGCACCGAGGGACAGGGACGGAGCCGCCGCCCCCGCGCGGGGCACCGAGGGACAGGGACGGAGCCGCCGCCCCCGCGCGGGGCACCGAGGGACAGGGACGGAGCCGCCGCCCCCGCGCGGGGCACCGAGGGACAGGGACGGAGCCGCCGCCCCCGCGCGGGGCACCGAGGGACAGGGACGGAGCCGCCGCCCCCGCGCGGGGCACCGAGGGACAGGGACGGAGCCACCCTCCTCTGGAAGAGGGGGGAGAAAAGGGTTAGGGCTCTGTAAAATCATTCCCTGGAGATTGTGGCTCTTGGGACGCTGGGGCAATGCCAACCACTCCTGCTTTAGGGGTATCCCAGGGGCTGGGCCAGGTTTCTAGGCTCATCCTGGTATTATTCCTGGCTTATCCCAGTTTATTCCATGCTCATCTCAGTTTATTCCACACACATCCCAAAGTTTTATCCCATGCCATAGTTGGAGAGCCCCCCTAACTCAGCAGCATGAGAACAACAGACATTCCAAACCTCCCAAACATTTCCCAAAGCCAGGCTTTGAACTGAGCATCTCAAGGACACCAGCCAAATTAAGATTGCCAGAGTGGTATGGGTTTTGTTTAATGGTAAATGTCAGGTTGAGGAGAGGGAAAGAAAATTGCCCCCCCCCACCTGGGCGTGGCCAAAGCAATAAGGCTCAAGGCAGGGCCACGCCCCCTCAGCGAGGTTCCCGCCCCTTCCCGGAGCTCTCGCGAGAGTTGGTGGCGTGGGCGGGTCCTGTCGGGAGCCGCTGCTGCTCCCTCAGCGCAGCCTGGCCCGGCTCGGTTCGATCCGCTCTCAGTCCGCCCCCACTTCCCTCGGCCCTTCCCGCTTCTCTCAGTCCCTTCCCTCAGCCTTTCCTGTTTCCCCTAGCACTTCCCTCTCCCTCAGTCCGCTTCCTCAACCCTTCACTCTCCCTTAGTCCGCTCCTTCAGTCCTTTCCTTCTCCTTCATTCCATTCCCTCTCCACTCCCGCATCCCGGCCTCTCTTCCTTCCGCCCGCTCCCTCAGCCCTTCGCGATCCCTGCTCCCTCTCCTCTTCCCTCTCCCTCAGCCCATTTCCGCTGCCCTCAGTGCGTTCCCGCTCCTCTCACCCCGTTCCAGCCCTGCCTGCCCCGTCTCGCCATGAGCTTCCTCTGGTGAGTGTCCGGGCTGCCCTGAGGGGAGGGTCTTGAGGGCGGCCCCGAGGGGCTTCAGCGGAGGGAATGTACAATACCCATCTCATGATTCTGTGGAAAACTGGAAATGCTTCTCCCCCTTCTCAGGGGGAGCCGCTCTTCAAAAACATTCAAGCCAAAAAAGAACATTCCAGAAGGATCCCACCAGTATGAGCTTGAAGTCAGCTCTCCTCACGGCCCGAGCTGAGGTTCTGCTGGCCCTTTTCCTCTTGTCAGAGGTGTGAACCTCGATGGATTTGTTGTCGCTGTGGCCGGGATGGCCGCCAATCCCCACTTGGCTCAGGGCACGTGGGGCTCAGGCAGTGGCCTGGCTCTTGGAGGGGCTGAGCTGGTGAGTCCTGGGCTGGGTGGGGGTAGCTCCCCCCTTACTGTGAGGAGGCTCCCAGGGGAGGAAGAAGGGTCTGCCATGAGCCATGAGGCCTGCAAAGAAAGAAAGAAAGGAAAGGAAGAGAGGGAGGAAGGAAGAGAAAGAAAGAAAGAAAGAGAGGAAGAGGTCATCAGGGCTCAGCATTGAAGTGACCTTTTGGTGCTTCTGGTTCTTCTCCCAGCTTTGCTAGCAGAGCAAGTGCCTCTGCCCCTGGCAACTACTGGCCCTGGGAATGCAGCCAGAGGCCTCCCTCGTTTCACTTCAGGAGACAGGGAGTGGCCATATCAGCTTGAAAGGACAGCGGTTGTTTCACTGTTGCATTTCTTGGCTTGTTAAGGCCCTGCTAGCCCTCGGCCTGTGCTGGAAGACACAAAGTTCCCATGCTGAAGGAAAGGCGTGAGAAGCTTGAAGAAGGCTGAAGGCAGTCCTGGGATTCTCCCTTTGCCCAAGAGGTTTCTTTAGCTGAAGCTGCTGACAAGGAGCGGACTTAACAGCCCAGAATGGGTTTGTGCTTGTTTTATTTTTTGGGTCCTGTGTGGGACGTGGTAAGTGGGTGCTGCAGAGGTTCCGGCAAAGCATCAAAAACGCCCGCCCCGCACCCAAGGGTGGCAGAAGATCTCTTCCAGCTCTGGCCAGGCTGCTTGCTGCCATCTGCCGAAGCCTGCCTTCTTGAGGCTGGATACCAATCTGGAGAGACCTGGTGCCCGAAGAAGAGCTGCCCCAACATGATGTCACGGTTGTCCCAGAAGGGGAGGTTCCCGCAGACCATGACGTACAGCAGCACGCCCAGGGACCAGATGGTTGCCGAATGGCCGTAGTAGCAGCCAAGGGCGATCCACTCAGGTGGGCTGTACATGTGTGTTCCTAGGGGAGACAGGCGGTGCTCTCCAGGCACAGGCCGCTGCCTTGCAGAGTCTGGCGCCAGCCTTCTGGGTGAGGCAGGGGCCGCGCCGGCAGCCTCGACTTCCCCCGCAGGCCACCCCACATCACCCCGACATCCCTGGGGACACCCTGCCACCCAGCTCTGCCTCCCATCAGCTCTGAGGCACTGACAGAGGCTGTGGCACAGGTCCTACTTTGTGGGGACAAGGGTGGTGACAGTGTCACCGCAGTGGAGTCCCCACAGAAGTGCCAGCACTTGTGAGACATCTCCAACATCAGCATTGAGGACGGCCCATGGAGAACCGGCTCGTCCCCCTCCCCAAGGCAACTAGCCTGGTGCTGGCAAGCTGGGGGTGTTTCGGGATCCCCCAGTGCCGGGGGGACGTGGGGCTGCCCCCCGCCTGGTGCAGGAGGGGCATTTCCCCAGGCTGCAGGAGGCTCGTTCTTTCGAGACTCTCCTCCATGGCTACTCCTGGCTGAGGGCCAATGTCCAGTGCTCCTTCTGCAGGGAGGGGGCCCCTCCCTGGCTCCTGGGGGATGCGGCAAACCAGTGCCATGGGCCCCTCAGGGGTGCCAGGACCCCCTGAGCAGCCCCGAGCCAGAGGTGAGGGGCGAAGGGAGGTGACAGAGTCCCCCCAAGAGGGGTTGGTTCCCATCCCATCCCCTGGGCACTCTGGGACTTGCGGGACTTGGGGACACTGAGGGATGGGCAAAGCGGTGGGCACAGGGGGTCCTGGGGTGTCCCCGAGGGGGATCATAGCCGTCCCTGCCCTTGGCAGTGCTCGGCTGGCTGTGACCGAGCTGGAGGTGGCTGAGGGTGCCCTGGGGCTGTCCCTGCCCTGGTCATTCAACATCAGTCAACATATTAATTTTGTTTACATCTATCACAGAAACACCCTTTCTAATGTCGTTGCCTAAAGCTCTTCCTGTATGGAAATCCCTTGTGCATGGTGCACACATCAGATACGGCTTTGACATTGCCCAGAGCTGAGGGAGGAGTTTTGATGTTTTTAAAATTGTATCATTGTTACATTTTTTTTATGCTGACCATGAAGAGAAACCCTCCTGTGCCTCTGAGTCTCACCAGTTCCTGACCCCCAAAGGACACAAACCTGATGAGTTGTGGTTCCCACTGAGGATCCATCCTCAGTAGAGCAGGAATGAACAGATTCCAGGGGTTTCCACACTGCTTAAGAGCTGTGAGCTCCTGATGGGTCACCAGATGCCGAAAGACCCCCAACAGAACAATTACATCCCCAAACCCCCCGAACCAGGACCCCCAGGCTTTATACACTGCTTCTGTGAGAGGAGCCCAGATCCAGTCCCAGACATGGTCAAGGATTTATGTGTAAGGGCTTATACAGGTGGAATTGAAGCTTTGTACAACTTTGTCCCTCAATATTAAGGATGGAAAACTAAAAGTATTTAAATGCATAACGATATGGTTGATTATGATCATGATTACACAAAAAGGTCTTAATCAGAATTATTTACTCCACAGTACAGGAGCTGTAACATCTATCTTAATAAAGTGTTCTAGAAAGCAATTCTGAAGCAAATGTATCAAAGCAGACCTAAATAGAGATGAGTATCATTCCCCCTAACCAGTGACCCTGGGCAAATCTCTTTAGCTCAGCCTCAAGCACTGACCCTGACGAGTGTCTCCCCTCCAGGGAGAATCTCCACATCCCCTCAAGGAGGGAAATGTCAGGACACACTGCCACTAAAATTTGGGATGGGGCTTTTCTAGTCTGAAGTGCCGCTCTGTCAGTCAGATGTGCCCAGGCCATGCCAGCTCAGCAGCTCTACAGAAGTTCCCTGTGGTGTCACTTGGCTTTTCCTTTCTCTGGGCATTTTTCCAGTTCTGCCACAGCTTCAGCTCCCTCTCAGGATATTGAACTTTGGGATGGAGGAGTCAGGCTGGTTTCAGCATTATTCACCCCAAAAGCAGTGTGACACCCCTCCTTCATTTCCCACTCGAGGCTTTGCAAGCAGAGCCATGTTGGGGCTGTTTGAGCCCATTCCAGGCAGAGCCTCCTGCTCCAGCAGGAACTGCCTTTGCTGTGCCATGGCCAGGCCAGGTCCTGCTGCAGGAAAAGCCCCAGGCCAGCCCCAGCACAGGGAAGGGCTCGGGCACAAGAGCAGAGTGCCGTGGTGGGACCTGTGCCAGGGAGAGCCTGAGACAGCAAAGGCACCTTGACAGCAGCAGCTCCGTGCAGGGCATGGCCAGAAGCCTCCCTTGGCAAGCTGGCCTGGTGGCCACCATGCAGAGCTGCTGCTTCAGGGATCATTTCTGGCTAGGCTCTGCAAAGCCCCTGGTGCTCCAGTGTTGGGAAGGAAGCATTTGACAGAAAGGTCTCACAGATATGGATGTATAACCGAAAGATCTTTGAATGTATAATCAGAAGAAGGAATAGAAATGATAGTAAGTTTTGGTATAGAAGAAAAGAATTGCTGAGCCAGTCATACTGGGTAACTAAAAAGGCAAAGGGCAAGTGAGTTGGAAGGGGCTTTTATGACTGAGCAAAGGATAAATCCACCTCAAGCAAAAAGATCTTCACAATCAAACAAGAAAACCAATGTCACAAGTAGAGGAAAGATCTCAGAATTTTCCACTGCAAGAAAACTGAAAAACAAATTCTAGCTTAAACTGTAACATAGTAAGCTTTAGTGATTGGAAAATTGTAACATGACTATTGTAATGTTAGTAGTTAGGATAGGCTGTAGGTAATAGTAAAGGTATTGCTTGGTTGTTATGTAGTAAGATGCACAGCAAAGAAAGAAATAGAATGCTTTGTAACATGAATGGAACAGAGCTGCAGGACACACAGCTTGCCTGTAGCCATCAGCTCTAGGCTCCCCCACGACCCACAACTATTGAAAACCTCGTCTATGCAATAAACAGCATCTCAAGAGCCATCTGAGGTCTCCATCTCTCTGTCCGGCTCTTACACTCCAGGAACCTGACTGGGAAGCAATTGGCCCCAGCACCCTGGGGACAAGATATGAATGACAAAACTGTTCATCCCTGCAGAGACAGGACAGGGAGAGAGGAAAGGGAAGAGCCAGGCCCAGGGGACAGGGCTGCAGTGGTGATGGCTGTGAGGTCACTGCCCCTGCAGCAGCCTGGCTGGCCCTCAGCAGACCACAAGCGTTGTGAGGTCACTCAGCACATCAGAGAACCCACACAACAGGAATTCCATCCCTGAGGAGAGGTTTCACTGTGCCAGGTTGCACAAAGCTCCTGCTCTTGGAAAATTCCTGGCATGGCGCATCCATTTCTCTGGGAAAGCAGTTGCAGTTTTGTGCCACTCTCATTGTAAAATATTTCCTCCTTCTAATAAATGTAAATCCATCCTGATTCAGTTTAAAGATATGGACCCTTGTTCTGTCACTGCAAGATTTGTGAGAAAATAACACTCCACTTTTCTTGGACTTTGAGCACTATGTTTCCATTTTCAAAGACCTTGGAGAAGACCCAAAAATATCCCAAGACTTGGTTTGCAAGGTCTCATCATACAAGCATCAGGCAGAGGCTGAGGGCTCCACTGGGCTCAGTGGAGACTGAGGACAGAACAGGAGTATCCTGAGAGAGATTAAAGGAGGTTCCACAAATGATGGAACTTTTCTTCCTTGTGTAAAGCATTCTGAGAAAGAAATATTGGCACCAAGGGCAGCTGGGGAGGTCCAGACTGGACACAAGGAAAAAGGAATTTCTCTGGCAGGGCAGGGCTGTGGTGCAACAAATCCCCCAGAAAGAGTCAGGAGCAGCCCAAGGCTTTGTGTGGCCAGGCAGAGGCAGGCAGGACACAGAGCTGTCAGCAAAGGAAGGGCCCAGCCAGGTGGGGCAGCCGGGGGATGACGACAGCCTGCAGGGACAGAGGCGCAGGGCATGGACACTGTAGGACAGCCTGGGCTGCACAGGGCACAGGGATGGGCAGCAGCTGAAAGGCCCTGCCAGAGCCAACTCCTGCAGCACTTTGGCCATGGCTGCTGGCCCTGGGCCTGAGGCCAGCAGGGGACAAGTGAGCCTGGCTGTGCTGGGGCCTCATTGCCTCCTTGTCCCTGCTCAGCAGCCTGGCAGGGGCAGTCCCCATGGTGCTGCCCTTGGCATTGCACATCCCCAGAGCCCAGTGCCCCGGGAAGAGCCCTGAGCAATGAGGGAGGGACAGGATCTGCCATGCCAGGGGCTGGGGCTCTGGCCTTGGTCCTTTGCATTGCCTGAAACACATTCAAGGTGTTCTCAGCATCAGAGACACCTTTCCCTTGCTTGTCTCCATCTGCCATCAGTGCCTCCCAGTGTTCTGCTCTAACTGGAACCTGGAGACACTTTCTCACAGGGATCTATTTAAAGTATGAGAAACTTCAGTGTTTCCATCTCACTTTGAGTTCTTGAGAACGGTTTTTGAGCACTGCTCTGAGGTAGCTGAGTGTGATGCAAACAGCACTAAAGCCCCAAGAGGGTCATTAAAGTCCTTGTGCTGTGTCTGTGCTGCTGAGCTGGGCTGGGCTCCTGGCACAGAGGCAGCTCCTGGCAAGGGCAGCGCTGCAGAGAGACAGCTCTGCCCAGGAGCAGCTCCTGTGCACAGCCCAGTAGGGCTGGGGCACTGCCAGAGCATCCCAGGGACACGAGCAGGCACAGACAGAGCTCCCAGGTGCTCAGCACTGGTAGGGGCTGTGTGATGTCCCAGAGGGGGCTGTGTCACAGTGGCACCTGTGTGGCTGTGTCCTGGAGCCAGAGAGCAGCTGTGATGTCAGTCAGGGGCTGTGTGGCAGCACAGGGTGGGTTGTGTGAGGTCACAGATGGGGCTGTGACATCACAGAGTTTGTTGTGTGAGGTCATCGAACGACTGTGGCATCATAGAGGGGACTGTGTGACACCACAGAGCAGAGTGTGACGCCATGGCATGGCTGTATGACATCCTAGAGTGGGCTGTGAGGTCAAAGTGTGTGCTGTGACAATACAGAGTGTCAGTATTGAATCATGAAAGGCAAGGAAAATACCTTTCAGCTGATTTAGTCAAAAGGATATGTTTATTTCATCGCTGGGCAAACACGTGGGATCTCTCCCAAAGGCGTGCACGCCCCTCTGCAACTTTTGGTCCTTTATTTATTCATAAAAATCATGCATATTCTAAAATGCCTGTAGATATTTATTACCTGTCACTGCCCTTTCCCCGCTCACTATTAAAATTACTTGCCTACTCATTATGGTTGCGCTGTATTCCCTAGGTTTTGGGTCGGTGGGATTCAAATTGAATCAAAGGGCTTCAAGGGATGAAGTAAGGATTGTCTACCTCGCTCTTTACCTCTGTCCTGTTACTATGACTACCTGACCTGTTAATCCCTTCATTCTGGTCTTTATTGACTTCACTGTCAAAATTTATGATTGATGGGTTTCTTTTGGCTAGCTCTAAGTATTTTCTAATGTAGATCAGTTTCACTTAAATGTTTCCATATGTGTATTTTGCTGGTTCTGCATAATATATAACCAGACTTTGTCAACTTCGACTCCGTCTACTAGGATATCTATTTTTAAGGGTTACATTCCTAACCTGTAGCTTCTAAGTTTTTCAAGATATCCCATAACTTATTCCCTAAACATGCGATTCTCTAAGCTGTAACAGAAGAGTACGAATGCTATGGCTCAGTGTGACATCACAGAGAGCATTGCATGACATTGCTTAGGTGGCTGTGACATTACAGAGCTGGCTGTGACATCATGAAGTAGGGTGTGAGGCCCTAGAGCAGACTCTGCCATGACAGAGAGTTGATGTGTAACATCAGCTGTAAGCTGTGTAACATCTTAGAGCAGGCTGTGACATCAGCAGAACAGCCTGTGACATCATAGGGTGACATCCCAGAGATGGCTCTGTGACATCACAAGGATGCTGCATGACATCCCAGACTGGGCAGTGGCATCACAGGGGCTGTGTGACATCACAGCTGGCTGTGTGACATCACAGGGGTTGTGTGACATCACAGCTGGCTGTGTGACATCACAGGGGTTGTGTGACATCACAGTGGCTGTGTGACATCACTGGGGCTGTGTGACATCACAATGGATGGGTGACATCACAGAGGCTTTGTGACATCACAGCTGGCTGGGTGACATCACAAGGTCTGTTTGACATCACTGAGGCTGTGACGTCACTAGGGCTGTGTGACATCACGGAGGCTGTGTGACATCATAGTAGCTCTGTGACTTCACAGAGGATGTATGATGTCACAGAGGCTGTCTGACTTCACAGAAACTGTGTGACATCACACAGGCTGTGTGACATCACAGGGTCTGTGTGAGATCACAGAGGCTGTGTGACATGACAGGTGGCTGTGTGACATCACAGATGTTTTGTGACATCACCAGGGCTTTGTGACATCACTGGGGCTGTCTGTGGTCACAGGGGAGGTCACTCTGCCCAGTTCCCCTCACAGCTCCCCCAGACAAGTCCAACGCTGCTCGTGCACAGCAGGGTCCCCTGTCCCCTCGGGTCCCCCTGCCTCTGGTGCCACAGCCTCCCCCAGAGGATGTTCCACGAGATCGACCCCAGAGCCTGACATGGGGACAGGGTCTGGGCCGTGGGGGTGGCACAGGGGGACAGGGACCCCCCGGCAGCGTCCCTGTGTCCCCCAGGGCCAGAGCCTGGGCCAGGGCTCCTTCACCCTGTTATCAACCTGCGGTTGAGAGCGCTTAAAAAAGCCCCAGCAAGGAATCAGCGAAAAACAGATTTCATATTGAGCGACAGCACGACAAAGTTCCTTGGTGAGAATCACTCTGCTCCTGACTGGGGACTTTAGGAACAGCAAGGAAACAAAACAACAACAAAACCAAACAAAATCAGTCAATCAAAACAGAAATGAACCGAGAACTGTCCCTGTGTGTATCTCTGTGTGACAAAAGGACAGTGAGGGCAAGGATAAAAGGAACACGCCTGTTATAAGTGCATGACATATCGTTGGCTTTTCGCAACTATTACGAGAAATGCTATATGTATAATATTAAAATAGCTTTTCTGTATGTATATAAGTTTTTTTCTTTTCTTCTAATAGCTAAAATTAGACATAAGTTTTTAAAAAATAGTATACTTAATAGTATACTCCCCGCCTAATTAAAATAACAGCCCGCAAATGTGTGATGGGGACCCTGCAGCTAACACAACAACTATCAACACTCACCAATTACAAAAAGCCAAAACCACCACCCAAATTAAAAAATAATAAAAAAATTTAAAGCCAGAAACCAAAAAAACACGCATGTTCTAAAAAAACAAACCCAAAAAGTAACCATCCTAAATAATTCCCAAAAATTTTTTACTATACAAAAAAAACTATAAATATACAACAATTTAATATATTGTAATGTGTATTTAAAGAAGTGTTCACAAACCAACCTTGTACTCCTAACAGCTTGCCAAACATCCAGCCATTTTAACCCTTTACTTTATGTGTATCTCCTATTGTCTTTTTATTAAACCTTTTAAAATGTTACCAAAACAGTAAGACTTATTTTTCACACAGCTTAACAGAGCTCAAACTTCACAGGACTTAACTTATGCCTTAACCTTGACTTACACTTTCAACTTCACAATTTAGGAAAAGAAAAGCACTTAAGAGTATTTAACCTAAATTACAGTAATTTCACGAATACAAGCCGCACCAATTTGACCAAAATTTTGGTGGAAACCCGGAAGTGCGGCCAATATTCCGGGGCGGCTAATACATTAACAAAATTCTAAAAGCTGCCAACACGGAAGTGAGAGCCCGCGGCAGCCCCAAGCCAAGCTGGAGCCCGGCCGGCCCCGGCTGAGGTGGGAAAGCCTGGCAGAGGCGGGGCCTGCAGTGTGGGGGGCGGGCGGCAGAGCCTGAGCCAGCAGGGCGGGGCAGGGGGGCGGCAGAGCCTGAGCCAGCAGGGCGGGGGAGCCCGGGAGAACTGGGGCTAGCAGTGCAGGGGAGCATGGCAGAAGCAGGAAGGCCGACGGGTGGGGCTGCCTGGCAGCGGGGGAAGCCCAGCAGAATCGGGGCCAGCAGCGTGGGGGAGCCTGGCGGTGCGGGGGCCTGCAGTGCCGGCCAGGGCGAGGAAACGCGGCGGTGGTGCAGACGGGAGGGGGCGGCCGGCGAGCCCGGCGGCGGGGCTAGGGAACGCGGCAGCGCGGCGGTGGTGACGGGAGAGGGGGGCCAGCGAGCCCGGCGGCGGCGGCAGTACCACCCGGCCAGCCCCGCCGAGCCGTGGCGCTGAGCTGGGCCACCCGGCCCCGTCGGCCACCATGAGCGGGCCGAGCCTTCCTGGCCCCGCCCCGAGCCAGTAAAGCCCGCTATGCCGCGATCCTGTTACTAATTGGCCAATTTGTGAAAGCTGCGCACGGATTCTCGCTACGAACGAAAGTGCGGCTAATATTCGGGGTGCGGCTTATCTATTGACAAAGACAGCAACATTGTCGAGGCACCGGGGGTGCGGCTTATAATCCGTGCGGCTTGTATTCGTGAAACTACTGTACAACTTATGACTTAGCAATTTAACACAGGAATAACACTTAACAGTATTTAACTTAGCTTAAAACTTGTATTAAACGTAACAACTTAGCAAAAGAACAACTCTTAGCAGCATTTAACTCAGCTTAGACCTCATGACTTAACCTTACTTACAGCCTGACTCAGATATCCAAGGCACTCCAACCCCTCCGAGAGCAGCATTTCTGCCACATTTGGCAGGGCACAGGCACTCGTGTGTGCACACAGAGTCAGTGCCAGGGCCTGTGAGGAACTCCCCTGCAGGGCAGGGAAATGCTCACTCCCGATGCTTTGGCATCTCCCCAGCGGCTGAAGGGCTGAGCCTGGAGCAGTGGGGGATCAGCCCAGGCTCCGTCGTTGCTCGGGGATGCCCCGAGTGCAGCAAACGGGAGAGTTCCCGGCTCGGAGAGGCCCCGCTCACAGGGAGGTGCTGGCCCAGGAGAGCTCCAAGGGCTCCTTGTGCAGCGCTGTTTGTCGGGCCCCAAGAGAGGGGCTTCAGTCACTTGGTATCCACAGCTTTCCTTGGAAGGGTGAGAACAGGGATAGTGTGCCACTGAGGGAACAAAAACAGATCCAGGGCTGCTCCTAAAGGAAGCAGGAGCTGGTTGGGCAGCAGCAGGGCCTGGGAGCAGACAGGGTTTGTGCTGAGCTCCAGAGGAGCTGAGCCCAGGGGCTGTTGGCCAAGGCCGAGGCCCAGCGAGCATTTCTCAGTTGGCAGGGTGGCCTGGAAAGGTGTGGGGAGGATAATTCACCCCCTCAGAGTGGTCCCAGTCACTGCCAGTATTTCCATGGCCGTGCTCCAAGTGCTGCTCCCAGCCCTGATCCATGGGGATGGGAATGTCCCGCTCCCTTCCTGGGGCAGGGTCACACCTGAGCAGGTGTGCAGGGCAGGACCTTGCTCTGAGCCCAAGCACTGTCCCACCTGCAGGATCTGCTTCCCTCGGCCTCTTCCTCCTGTGGCCCCAAGCCCAGCTTGGTGCTGAACAAAGGGGCTGGGCTGGGGTCATGCCCAGCAGGGGCTGTGCGCCCCCTCTGCCCCCTCCCCAAATTCCCTCCTGGGGGGAGCAGGAGCTGAGGCAATAGCCTTATGGGGATGACACTGGGATAGGGGGTCACACATGCTCCAGGGAGGACATACACGGCTCCTGGGGCCCCCTCTTATCCTCTCAGTATGGTTTGTTTATTGTTTTTAGGGAGGGGGAATGTTTGAAGAATGCAGAACTCCAAAGCTGAGCAGAAAATGCCCCTTGGGGGGACACTGGGGGCTCCTGGTGGCAGCTGCTGGCAGAGGCAGCCTGGAGGAGCAGAGCCCTGGGTCCCCCAGGACCCCAAAGTGGGGAGCCCAGTGAGGGGGAAGCGCCGACATTCATGGGACCCTCAACAGCCTGGAGAGGGGCAGGGGGGACTCCTTGGACCTCCTGCACCCCAAAGCAGAGAATAAGGGGAGAACGGACCCTGGGACCCCAAAATCCCCCAGTATTCCTAAGTATCCCTGGGGAGGGCAGGGACTGAGAAGATTGGGGACCCTCAATACAAGTGTGACCCCAAACATCTGGGACAGAGGGGAGCCCCAAACACCAAAGGGGAGAGACCATTCCCAGGAATTCCTGGGAGGCATTTTCAGGGCTGAATCTTGGTGTCTGGGAGGCTTTTATGGACCCCAGATACCCGGGGCCTTCTAGAGATGAAGTTGGGCAGGAGGAACTCCCAACACAATGTGCTCATCGCTTGTTTTTCCCCAAACCAGGATTTCCCATTTCTATCCCTTGGTTCGATGGAGGAGGAGGAGGCTATGAGGAAGAGGAAGATTCCACCGGAGCCCCAGGAAGGTGAGCAGGAATTCACTGTCCCTTTCCCCCTCAGTCCTGCTCCATCTCCCAGCCCAGCACGGCCCCTGGCTGCAGGACAACCCGCTGCCGACCCTGTCTGGCCGGGGACACGCTGGGGGGATCTCCTTCCCCTTCCCTCTGACACAGAGGCAAATCCCATCCTCTCCTTGTCCTTCCTCCCCTGGACAGGGAGCAGAGGACAGAGACCAGGAAGGATAAATCCCTGTGCCAGAACGCCATGGAAGAGGCCGTTTGGAGCGGCTCCACGGTGCAGGAATCCAACAGGGAGAAAAAGCCCCAGAGATCCCGCATGAGGAGGGGCTGCAAATGCAGATCCTGGGGATCCCAGAAGGAAAGACCCAGCCTGGGACAGGGAGGCTGCCAGAGCTCGAACCCAGGGGTCCATGAGCAGCTTCACGATGGGGAGAAGCCACACAAGTGCTTGAAATGTGGGAAGAGCTTCAGGTGGAGATCCTCCCTGATTCGCCACTGAATAATCCACACAGAGGAATGGCCCTATGAGTGTGGGCAGTGTGGGAAGAGCTTGAGATGGAACTCTGAACTGACTGTCCACCAGAGGAGCCACACGGGGGAGAGGCCCTATGAGTGTGGTAAATGCAGGAAGAGGTTTCACACCAGCTCCACTCTCCTCAAGCACTATTGGATTCACACACAGGAGAGGCCCTTTCACTGCCCTGACTGCGGGAAGGGCTTCAAGCAAAACTGAACCCTCGTCAAGCACCGGCACATCTACACCAGGGAGTGGCCCTACGAGTGTCCCGAGTGCAGGAAGAGCTTCTCACCGAGCTCTAACTTGAGCCAACACCAACAGAGGCACCACCAAGGGAAGCCCTGCGAGTGCTCCAACTGCAGGAAGAGCTTCGTGCGCTGCTCCAGCTCCATCCCCCATGGCAGGATCTGTGCTAGATGATCCCCAGTGACCCTCGGTGGGCAGAGCCCCGCTGATCCCTGGTGCCACTGATTCATGTCAAGAACACACCTGGGTGGGGGTTCCACATCCTACTGGCTCCCTGTGGGCTGGATTTTCTTTGCATTTGTCTTTGTCCTTCCTGAACACCTAAAACCGGGGTACAAATAAAGATGTTGAACTAAGACGTGGATATGGACATGGGGGAATCTTCCAGGGGATGTAGGGGATGATGGGTTTGAGGGAGCTGAGGGTTCCTGGGAGAAACTTGGTAGTTGCTCAGGGCTTTGGGCACCCCAGAGTTTCTGGGGCAGCTGATCAAGGACTGCCTGTCCTCCAACCGTCCCCATGTCCTCCCGTTCCAGCTCCCACTGTCCCCTGTGCAGTATCCCCCTCATTGCTGTCACTCCCCTTGCCCCCAGCCCACTCCCGTGTCACCCCACTCCCGTCCTGCTGCCATTCCAGTCTCATTCCTGGTCTCATTCCCTGTCCCATAGTCTCTGTCTAGTTGCCACTGCCATATTCCCAGTCCCATATTCCCTGTCCTGTTCCCGTTCTTGTATTGCCACTCTCACTCCCATATATCCTTTTCAATATTTCCTCTTCTCTTCCCATATTCCCATTCCCCATCCTGTTCCTGTATTCCCATTTCCAATCCCAGTTGCATCTTCTTAATCCCCATTCCATATTCTCTCTCCAATTGCTATTTCTATATGCCCTGTCTGGTTCCCATATTCCCATTTCCTATCCCCATTCCGTGTCCCATTCCAGAACCACCTCTCCCATGGGGGCTGAGGGCTCCACAGCTCGGGCTGCCTGTGCCACACGAACCCTTCAGCCCTGCTGCTGTCCTTGGCCAGCTGCACTGAGCACAAGGCTTTGGGCATTTCTCAGAGGCCCCCAGCTGGCCACAGCAGCCCATGCTGCCAGCAGCCCTGTGCCTCAGAGCCCTCCCTCCTGCTGGGGCCGTGCAGGGGCCATGGGCCTGCACCAGGCTCCTGTTCCTGCCCCAGGAGCAAGGCTGCAGCTCCAGCCTTTGGGCCCTGCGCCGCAGCAGCCCAGGGCAGGCCCGGCTGCAGAGCAGAGCTCACAGCCCCACCGTGTTTCTCTTGAACACTTCTGAACACTAATTCCCATCCCATATTCTCTCTCTGCTTGCCGCTTCCGTATTCCCTGTCCTGTTCCCATATTCCCAGTCCCTGTCCCGTATTCCCGGTCCCATTCTCGGTATTGGTCCCAACCCAAAATCCAGGTCTCTTTCTCAATTCCCGGTCACGAATACCGAGTACTTGTCACCATTCTCTGTCCCTGTTCCCATCCCCGGTCCCTGTCCCCATTCCCGGTCCCTGTCCCCATTCCCGATCCCTGTCCCCATTCCCGGTCCCTGTCCCCATTCCCGATCCTGTCCCCATTCCCGGTCCCTGTCCCCATTCCCGATCCCTGTCCCCATTCCCGATCCCTGTCCCCATTCCCGATCCTGTCCCCATTCCCGATCCCTGTCCCCATTCCCGATCCTGTCCCCATTCCCGGTCCCTGTCCCCATTCCCGATCCTGTCCCCATTCCCGATCCTGTCCCCATTCCCGGTCCCTGTCCCCATTCCCGATCCCTGTCCCCGTTCCCGATCCCTGTCCCCATTCCCGATCCCTGTCCCCATTCCCGATCCCTGTCCCCATTCCCGATCCTGTCCCCTCTCACCGGACGCCGCCGCCATCGTTCCAGCCCCCCCCAGCCCTCACGTGACCGAGGTAACCCCGCGCTGCTCCCACCCACCAATGGCAGCGCGCGATCGCTCCTGGATTTGCATAACCACGCCCTTGGGTCTGGCCCCGCCCACCGGCGGCTGCAGCCCCATCCAGGTTCTGTTTCCTCCCAGTTCCCTCCCAGTGCTCCCAGTAAGAGCAGTGCTGGGAGGGAAAGCGCTCCCAGTTCCTTCCCGGGACTCTCAGGGTCGCTCCTGGTGCTCTCACTGTCCTTCCCAGTGCTCCCATTGTCACTCCCAGTGCCACGTGGGGCACAACCTCTTGGGAACCCCCTAGGGCAGAGCGCGGCTGCTTTTGGGTGTTGGCACCTGCCGGGCCAGGAGCTGAGGAGGAGCGGGAGGAAGAGGAGGAGTGGGAAGAGAAGGAGGAGAAGCAGCGGGAGGGAGAGGAGGGGCAGAGGAGAATGAAAGGTGAAAGGAAGAAAAGGAGTAGAGGAAGGGGAGGCGCCGCAGAAGGACGCGCTTCCCCCTCCCGCCCAGGCAGGCCGCAGCTCCCCTGGCTGCGGCAGCATTGCCCCCCTGCCCCAAAACCCGCAGGGGAGCGAGGAGAGGGAGCTCGCCCCAAATCCATCGGGGTGGACGCTCCAGGAGAGTTTTTTTGCGGGGCAGGGGCTGTTGGGATGTTGCAAGACCCCGGAAATGGCCCTGGAGGGATCTTGGCAGGTTCCACGTGGTGATCACCCAATGCCGCAGGGAGGGAGTGATATCAGGTCTGGGCATCCCGGGCAGAGCCAGAGGGGAATGCGGGGGTGCCCCGGAGCAGGGAGAGCGCAGAGGGGCAATCCCGGAGCCGGGGGACACCCGGCAGCCTGGAGGGGTGCGTGAGGTTGGTGATGAGCGGGCTCTGGGCGCCCTGAGGCTGAAAGGGGCGCTGACTTGTCCAGCTGCCCTTGGGCAGTGGGATCAGCAAACCCAACACTCTCAGCCCTTGTTTTTCCCCCCAAACCAGGATTTCCCATTCCCAAACCTTGGCCTCATGGAGGAGCAGGAGGCTGTGAGGCAGAGGAAGATGGCGTAGGAGCCCTAGGCAGGGGAGGTGGCAGTCACTGCCGATTTCCCCTCTCTCCTGCTCCATCTCCCAGCCCAGCACGGCCCCCGGCTGCAGGACAACCCGCTGCCAACGCTGTCCTGCCGGGGATGCGCTGGGGGCATCTCCTTCCCCTTCCCTTGCTCCATGAGCAGCTTCATGATGGGGAGAAGCCACACAAGTGCTCGAAATGTGGGAAGAGCTTCAGGTGGAGATCCCACCCGATCCAACACAGGAGAACCCACACGGGGGAATGGCCCTACGAGTGTGGGCAGTCTAAGAGGTGCTTCAGGTGGAGGTCTGACCTGATTGTCCACCAGAGGACCCCCACTGGGGAGAGGCCCTACGAGGGTGATAAATGCAGGAAGAGGTTTCAGAGCAGCTCCCATCTCCTCCTGCTCTTTAGCATTCACACGGCTGCCCCGACTACAGGAAGGGCCTCAAGCAAACTCCACCCTCATCACCCAGTGGCACATCCACACTGGGGAGAGGCCCTACGAGTGTCCTAAGTGTGGGAAGAGGCTCTCACAGAGCTCTACCTTGATCCAACACCAATGGAGGCTCCACTAAGGGAAGCCCTGCGAGTGCCTCAAGTGTGGGGAGAGCTTCGTGCGCTGCTCCAGCTCCATCCCCCGTGGCAGGATCTGCGCTGGATGATCCCCAGTGACCCCTGGTGGGCAGAGCCCTGGTGATCTCTGGTGTTGCTGATCCGTGTTGGGAACACACCTGGCTGGGGGGCTCCACATCCTCCGGGCTCGCCATGGGCACCTGGTCACATCCTCAGACCAACATCAGAAATCCATTGTGGGAAGCAGATTTGTTGGCTTCTGACCCCAGAAAAATCTCACTTTTTTCATCTTCTGCGAGCATCAAACAACACTGGATAGCCTTGGAGGTCTTCTACAACATAAGTCCTGCATTTTAATTCTCTCTTGCCCACCGTCATCTTCCACAGACAAATGGGGACAAATGGAGTCAGACCCCACGATTCTGGAGACAGTGGGTTGGAAATCCCTCCACAAAAGCTTCTTCCCACCCAACCAAGCACGTGGATGTTTTGCCAGCAGGAACACGTAAATCTTTTTGTTTTGACCTTGAAATGTCAAGGTTTCTGTTCATCCCTTCAAAAGCCCTGAAAATGCAGTAGGAATAAAGATGATGAACTAAGGCATGGATCGGGACATGTGGACAGCACTCACTTGGGTTGGGGCATGCAGGGACTTGGACATGGGTGAGGACATGGCAGGACATGAATGGGGACGTGTGGGGACATGTAAGGACACAACCCTGGGTGGGGACATGGACATGAGTAAGGACATGGGGAACATGGATGTGGGCATGGGGGGACACAGACTTGAGAGTGACATGAGGGGACTTGGACATGGATGGAGACATGAAGTGGGATGGCATCAGTGCCACCACCTGTGCCACCACAGTGCCACCAGCACCTTCATCTTGGGTGGGGGGGTCATGATGGGTGAGGTGTGATGAGGATGATTTTGGGGGTGGTAGGTGATGGGGTGATGATGATGGGTGGGGGGTGATCAAATTTGGCGTGATGATGGTTGGGGGGTGATGATGGGGTTTGGGGGTGATGAATTTTGGGGTGACAATGATGGGTAGGGGGCGATGGGGGTGGTTTGGGGGTCATGGTTTGGTAGGGTGATGACTTTTGGGATGATGATGATGGTGATTGGGGAGTGATGAATTTTGGGGTGTGGGGTGGGAGGTGCTGCCTAGCACAGCCCCCCAGGGTGCCTGGTCCCCCCATCACTCCCATGTCCCCATGTGTCCCTGTGCCGGGGCTGGCACTGACGGTGGCACCGGGCCATGCCCCCCGGCGCTGACACCGGGACCCTGCCAAACCGGCTCGGCACCAGTGGGACCACCCATGGGGCAGGCACAGAGCCACCCCAGCCTGGCCCTGTGCCTGACCCGTCACTGTCACACTGCCACGCTCACTGGATTTGCCACCCCATGGACACGTGTCCCCTGGCACTGCCATGCTCGTGGTGGCACCTCCATGAGCATCCTGGCACCTGTGGTGGCACCTCCAAGGCCACCTGTCCCTTGGTGTCACCATACCCAACCTGAGAGGGGGTCGTGATGGTTTGTTCAGCCCCAGGGCGCAAAAGACAAACAGCAAGGAACTCAAGTTTTCTTCTGCAGCAAGCAGCAATGCACTTTATTGAGGGTCAACAACCTAGTTTATTATAGAGGAGAGACAGAGTGAAAGGAAACAAAGTAAAAGGGGAGAGGGAGAGAGAGAAAGGATGGGGGAATAGCTGCCAACAGATGGGACATCGTCCTCGAGTCGTCCGCCAATAGACACGTCTTCTGTCCGTGGGGAGAAAGAGATCTCAAAAATCTCTTCAGAAAGTCACTTTCTATAGTCCTTTTCCAAGGCGAGTGGCCTCTGGCCAAAAGGTGGGGAGATTTATGGACTATTGTGTGCAGAGGCCCATTGCTGCAAGAAACAGGTGCAGGAAGAGGACGCTGTAACCAGTGCTCTGCTGGAGAGCAGCGTACCATGGCAAAGCACCCAGCGCACCTACAGACAGTCCCTTGGCAAACATCCACCTTGGCCAGGCCAGGAACTCCTGTCCAGAACGAGGGGTGGGGTCCTGGGGTTTTCAGTCTCTGATGATGGTCGTGAGGCAGATCAGGGAATCTTTGCACTGACCCTTACACAGCTCCATGGCTGCCTGTCCCCTGGTGTCACTGCACCCACAGTGGCATCTCCATGGCCACCTGTCCCCCATCCTGGCACCCCTGGTGGCGTGGCCAGGCTGCATGTCCCCTGTCACTGCCACACCGCTCATGGGTGACAGGAACACGGGGGGCACGCACACCCTGTTCTGTCCCCTCCCATGGCCAGGGCACACCACGGCCCCTGCCGAGCTGCCCTGTAAATGGCCTCCCTTACAAGCAGCCAGTAAGGAAGAGAATGGAATTGTTACCATGACACTTGAATGCAGTTTATTTCTTTCGTTCATCCAGAGAAGTTGAGCAATATTGTAGGTGCTGTACTTAGGAGGAGTGGAATGACTGAGTTCACCAGGCTGGAACAGCTTTATTCTGGAGTGCAAGTGCAGGAAAAAAGGACCTCGGAAAGACAAATCAATGTGATTATGCAGAAGGCCCTTTATTGTTGACTTTTACCCTACTTATACATTCTAAAACTACTGTCCACGAGCTCATGCATCACTTGATTGGTGCCTCTATCTTGTCCACACGCTCTGCACACACCTTGCAATAAATATGATTGATTACAGTCCAGCGCTTCACTGCCCACCTTTGTCTTGGTTCTTCTAATCTTGGTGTTTTGTTTTTCAGCTTCTTCTCTTCCAATTTAGCACAATTTATGTTTCAGTAGCCTTGATGAATTCCAGAGTGTTTGATAAAACACCAGAAAAACAGCTAAAAATGGCTTGGCTGGTGCACCTGCTATAAACTATGGCCTTAACTAAGGCAATACATTGCTGCATCAAAGCTGAATGCTGGATGTAGAAGCAATTTCAGAGAAGGTCAGAATGTGCTGTGTTGGAAAGGCCCATCAGGATCACTGAGTCCAAGTCCTGTCCCTGCACCGGACCCCACAACAATTCCACCTAAGACAATGCCTGAGAGCACTGTCCAAATGCTTCTTGTCCCAAGACAGACTTGGGACTGGGACCAATTCCCTGGGGACCCTGTTCCAGTGCTCAAGCCCCCTCTAGGTGAAAAACTTTTTCCTGATATCCCACCTAAGCTTCCCCTGACTCAGCTCCAGCCATTTCCTCGAGTCCTGTCCCTGCTCATGAGAGTGAAGAGATTGGTACTGGCCCCTGCACTGCCCCTCAGGAAGATGTTGAAGAGCTCAGTGAGGTCAGACCGGAGTCTCCTCGTCTCCAGCTGAACAAACCAAGTGTCCTCAGCTCTTCCTCACAGAGTCCCTTTCCCATCCTTGTGACCTCCTCTGGACACTCTGCAATGGCTTTATGTCTTTTCTATGTTGTGCTGTCACTCAAGGAGAGGCCACCCCAGTGCAGAGCAGTGTGTGACAATCCCCTCCCTGGCGCGGCTGCTGCTGCTGGGCCTGCTGCCCCAGGACACGGTGGCACTTTGGAGTGCCAGGGCACTGCTGACTCATGTTCAACTTGCCCTTGGCCAGGACCCCCAGGTCCCTCCCCGCAGCTGCTCTCCAGCCTCACCTTCCCAGGGCATACACCCAGGCAGGGGTGCCCCATCCCAGGGGCAGAACCCGACACTGCCCTTGTTAAACTCCACACAGTTGGTGATTGCCCATCTCCAGTTGTGAGGTCTCTCTGCGGAGCCTCTCTGCCCTCCAGGCAGGCAACAGCTCCTCCCAGTTTAGTGTCATGGGTAAATTCACTGATTATCCCTTCAGGTCCTGTGTTCAGGTCCTTAAGGAAGATGTGGAAGAGCCGGGGCTGGCAGTGGAACCCTGCAGAACCCACTGGTGACCACTGCCAGCGCGGTGTCACCCCAGTCACTGCCACCCTCACTGCCTGACCCCTGAGCCAGTTGCTCACCCATCCTCCAATGTGTTTATCCAGCTGTGTGCTGGACACTTTGTCCAGAAGCATTCTGGGAGGTACAGTACGAAAAGCTTTGCTGAAATCCAGAAAGATTCCATGTGCTGGCTGTCCTGCATCCACCAAGTGGGTTTTACCCTGTTGTAGAAGGAAATCAGACTTCACAAGCAGAACGTTCCTCTCATGAAGCTGTGCTGACTCTGACTGATGCCTGTATTGTCCTCCAGGTGTTTTTCAATGCTTCCCAGAATAAACTTTTCAATGATTTTATTGGGTATCAAAGTGAGACTGACTGGTCTGGAGTGTCTGGGGTCCTCTTTTTTATCCTTCTTGACAATTGGGACAACATTCACCAGCTTCCAGCCAGCTGGGACCCCTCAAATCCCAGATGTGAGCTCTATGTTTGCTCTGATTTCTCCAGGGGTAGCAGCCTGCTCACACCCACATGTCTGAGCTTCTATTCTCCTCAGGCAAGCCCACTCTGAGGGCAGCAATGGGTAAAGAATAATTAAAAATACTCCCTGATTACAGGCACAAAGTCATTGCAGATAAAACAATCTCTTCAAAAGCTCTTTAAGGTGAGACTCACAGGGCACAAGTGAACTGCCATGAAAGGTTGGGAAAAAAAGTCTTCATCATGTCTTAGTACAAAATTTAGTACAAAATCCCAGCTTCAGGGGAAGTTGAGGAATGTTTTATTCCAGAAGGAATTGTCTTAAGTGGACATACTGTACTTCTTGTTCTTTGCAAAGCAAAGATAAGGAGTCTGACCCATTCTGCTGTTTAAATTAAATTGTCTGATTACATTTCAGGGATTTTAGTGGCTTGGAAATGGTTCGGTGACATTTTGTGAGCATTTTCTTTCTTGTGCATTTCAGCTCTATGTTTGAGGAATGTCTGCTGTGTTTTCCTGTAGAAAGCAGGTGTTCTTTATTTGGCTGAATGGGTGGGGCATAACTCCACCAAAGTCGGATATCGATGACTGAGAGAGAGAGGGGGACTACCTGTTTGTGATCAGAATCCGAATTCACTGTGAGCTACACATGCATATACACCATTTTTAGGAAGGCTCGTAATTTTTACTACATTCATTGGGCTGAACATCACACGGAGAGCCTTTATATTTCTACTTAGTTCAATCTTCTTTCCTGTCACTAGTCTTGATCCAATCTTCTTGTAATCTTCATAGCTCTGTTTGCTCTGGCCAAGACATCCTGGTTATCAAACTGCATATGCCAATTAAATCCACAGTGCTATCAGTCTCAGTTCCCACATCTCCCTCATTCCTTTCAACTAAAAATACACTCTTAAGTGACTTGTTTATTAATTTTTTTACACACTGTAAATTGCAAGAAATAACTATAACAATACATAATACAATGCCTAATACATATAAGCCTATTTTAACCGAATTTCTTATCCATCTACTAAGTCCATAAGTCTATTACAGGTCAAATGGGTGCTGATGAGGTTCTTCTCACAGGCATCCCCAGAGGGTGAAATCACAACTCTTCAGTGCCAGGGCTGGATTGAAATTAGCTAATTTTTTCTTTTCTCTAGGCCACATTCCTTTTGAAGGCAATCATGTTTTTTCAGATAAGCAGGTAACTACTTTGGACCTTCTGGTGATAAAACACATGCTCACCTTCTCCCTAGGTCAGTAAATCAGTTAGTCTTCATCACTGTACACTCAGTTAGGGATCTTTACATAGAAACTTTAGAAAGTGCCTCTGCACATGTAAATCTTCAAAGCAGTCTCACTCTGCCAGGGATTAAATTAGATTTGATTTAATTTTAAAATTCTTAGTATAAATATTGCATTATTTAAACATTTTTGAGGGGCCTTATTCCCTCTTCTTTAGTTTTTAAACAACAGTGTGTCTCCTGTTCTTGAAAATGAAGGAAACATAAAAAGCAAAATAAAACAAAGCAACGTGGCAAAACCGTAAATTCACACCAAGCAAAAATAAATTAGTTAAAACACACAATTTATAATACATGAAAGATAGAACGGTAATTTAAAACAATGCATTATCAGTTCCCTAAATACTGTACCATCACCCAGAGTCTGCAGTAACTGGCAAGCCTCCTTTTGGAGTGAGGGCTTGGAGAACCATTCCTGGGTAAGATTTTCCAAGTTCAATCCAAAAAGGGTTCCAGCTATTATAGGTCCAAATTCAGCAACTCAAAATGACTTAAGTATCATTTTGATGCAGAAGAAACCCAGGTTGTTAGCATACCTCTCGACCAGGAAAGGCTGGGATGTGGCCAAGGTCCAGGCCTTAACTGCAAGAGTCTCCCTAACATATTCTAAAATCTTCTTAGTAATAGTAGTTAGGAAGTTTTTAGATAGCTGAACAAGCATATATTAAAGTCTGTAAAGCAGCCAGCTTTGTAATTTGTCTTCAGCTAAAGTCAATGGTACCACAGACAAATAGCAAATTAGTAATGTAATAATATCTTAATGGATAATGCCTGGTACAAAAACTCAATGAATTCACATCATGAGATTAATAACATAATCAGGATTTTTAATATATCAGAAATGACTGTTTTAAGAAATTGAGGTAATATGTTCTTAGACATTTATCCATCATGACATTAACGCAAAAAAACAAAAAAGAAAGTACAGTAATTTCACAAATACAAGCCGCAGCAATTTGACAAAAATTTTGGTGGAAACCCGGAAGTGCGGCTAATACTCGGGGGCGGCTAATATGTGTGTAGAGAGTTAAGGACATGCATGCGGAAGATATCGGGCTGTACGGTCAGTTAGGACACACCCCCTCTGCAGCCAGACCCCTGCCCTGTACCTGGATGTACCTTGCTGACGTAAGCAGGAGGAAGTGACACTAACTACCCAAGCTATAAGAACCCTTGTGACCCCTCAATAAACGCCATTTGTTTTCCGCCACATTGGTGTCAGGAGCATTTGGACCGAGTGGCCCTGGGGTTGGGTCACCGTGCTGGGCCAGAATCAGGTCGCCACACCTTGAGAAGGCGACATCTGGTGCCGAAACCCGGGAGAATTTACGCCCGGAATTCGGGGTTCGCCTGGACGAGGCGCCGGTGGCCGCTCAGCTGGACTAGAGCGGTGGGGAAGGACGCTTCCCAGACCAGCGAAGAGCATGGACGCTATCGCGAAGGTCGTAAGTCAGTGGAATATTGAATGTAAGCTTAAAGATTTTATTCTCGCAGTGCTGAGATTGATTAAGCTGGGGGCTATAGAAAGCGCAGTGGACGTTCTCCATCCAGAGATATGGGATAAGTGCACAAAGGTGCTGGCTGAGGACACCATGTCCTGGGGTATAGGTTTCTGTCTTTTCGGTCCCTGGTGGATTTCAACGGGACCGGAGAGTGCTAACATGTAGCTATCTCTCAGAAACCCATATTTCATCAGCTGAGAAAGACCGGAGGCCACGCTTGACGATTTCCACACGAGTTTATTTCATGCGAAAGGGGGTCAGGCAGGATTCTCTCAGAACAAAGGGCAGACACCTATATTTATAGGTTCAGGAAGGATCCAACTACAACCAATAGAAGCTTATACAAAGAACAGAAACTGACCAATTAAACATCTGAATTTCTAACCAATTATGTTCCGAAGTGTTAGGAGAGTGACCAAATTCTTAAGGAATCTGGGTCAGCCTTGGTATCTAGGATATCTTATCTATTACAGCACGTTCCAAGGGCCAGGGGAAGATGGCTTTGGAGAAATTGTATCATCCACAATTCCTCTCTCTGTATTTACTAAAAAGACGCTTTTTGTAACTTTCTTGAAGCATTGAGCAAAGCATGCAAACATAACTAACACAACAACAACTACAATCAAAATCCACAAAATTCCCTTGACCAAAGATGCAGCCCATCCCGTCAGTCCCCATTGACTAAAAAGGTCATGGACCCAGTCGGGGGTGGTTTCCTTTTTCACCTCCTTTACGAGTTCGTGCAGCTTCTGGATGTTGGCGTGGATGGATGTGGAGCGGGATGAGAGGTTGAAGCAACACATCCCTTCAAAGTCTTGGCAGCCATGTCCATGGGCGAGCAGCAGGAAATCGATTGCAGCACGGTTTTGCAGAGAGGCATGTCTTGTGGTTTCTTCGTCTTTCAAGAGGTCACTCAGGGCAGCAGATGTAGCGTTGACCCGCTTACTAAGCCAACACCCCAAATGATCAATTTCGCCAAGGGCTTTTGCTGCTGCTACCCAGGGTAGAAACAGGGAGACAGCAACTCTTTTGGGTTTGTTCCAATTGTACAATTTAGGGTCGCAACTTTAATCATATTCAGTGTAGGATCTTTTTTCGCGTTTTGATTCACTATCTTTTCTCCAATTGTGCAACAGAGTGATGTTTGGGGTGAGGGTAGAAAGTCTGCCAAGGCTACAGGGTCCTCCCTGAAGGCGGGAGGGAATTCCGACCCAAACTCGATCACCACAGATAAGAAACATTCCTCGGGGCAAGGTTTTGGGATGGAGAGAAGATTCTGAAAGTGTGTGGGCAGTGTAATTGCACCAATCTAGGGAATTGTAAGCTTTTTTAATGGGGGAGATATCTTTTCGGTATGTGTTTTTTGTCAAATCCAAATCGGCAAAGTTTTGTCTTGGGCGTCTAAAGTAAAATTTGACACAAAATGTTGCCCTGGAGGACCCCAGCAAATCCAATTCTTGGGGTTCCTCCTGCGCATTTGGCAGCACTCGGGCTCGGGAAAAACTCTGAAATCGTGGGGGAGGGTGATGCAGGCTTTGCGAAAAGCTCGCCAGAAGCAGGAGACCTGGAAAGCCGCGCAAACTTGTTTATTAGCCACGCCGCAGCTGGGGATCGGGGCCGCTACGCAAACTGCGGAAGACTCTGACCCAATCGGGCGCGGGGACTCTGGGGCTCTGTAACCCGCTCCGTTACCCCCGGGAGAGAACTCACCACCATCGGAGGGGGGGAACACGCGCGGGCGTTTTGGCAGGGGCTCGCGGAGGAGGCGCGTGTTGCGGACATAGTATCGGAGCCCGAAACGGCCGCGGAATTAAAGGGAAAACCACCGCCATATGGGTTTGAAAATGGCGTCGGACCGCGTGTCTATGACGCGGGGGACGGAAATGCCGGGAGCGCGGCAAACGGCGCAAGTGCGGGCGAGGGGGGCGGAGGGACGGCCCCTGAGAAGGCGCCCAAGACCAATCACAGCACTCATTTTAAATCAAGTCCTTATAGGGCAAGAACCTCCCTCAGCAGGAGGCGGAGGGAGCCCAGGGGGAGGGAACGGCCCGACCCCCACAAGAAGGGGCGGGGTCGGAGCCCGAGAAAACGGCTCAGCAGCCCAGAAACGTCCAGCCAGTCGACTTCCGGCTCGGACTCTGACTCGAGCTCGGACGAGCTCGAGAGTTGGTCGGAGGATTGGTCCGACACCGAATCGGGCTTTAACAAACAGGGAGCGGTGGTATATTGTTGTAACCCAATACCCTACTGTTTTGGGGATGGTATGTCCCTTTAGCCCTGTGACCCCTGCAGGACCGGTGGACTGGCCCCTGCGGTGGGATTGGCCAGAGGCCAAGGCTGACCCCTCCCCTTTTCTGACTCATAGAAAAACCCTGAGCCCACGTGTGGACTCACTCTTTAATCCCCATCTCTCGCTCTGACCACATGGAAGCCTAAGAATAAAGCAGAATACCAACCCTGGGAGAAAGAGCCTCTAATGTCTTACTGTTCTACATGAAACAGCATCCACGGCCAGCTCTGCAAGGTATTTGGGGAGCAGGGCCAGGCCCTAGGGTGCAGTTTCAGTTGGCGCCCCGGAACGTGGTGCTTTTTAAATTAAAACCCACGTGAGAGGCTGTGACCCTTAGAAGGGTTAGGAAGCCGACGGGAAGCCCAACTACCCTGCGGGCGAAACTTGCTTTCTAGCAGGTCTAGCTTAATGGGACGAAACCGGTAAACCTTCCAGCCCAAGGGAGGTCGGTTTTCAAGAACAGATTACAAAGTACAGTTCTTCAGCTCCTCGGTACTTCGCACAGAGTGGTAAGTATAAATTTTCCTCCGTGGGGAGGGGGATTTTGAGGTGCTTTCTCTGTAGCATCGAGGTGCGGGGGGCTGGGCTGCACAGCGTCCTCCCTGGGGGTTTGGAGCTGTGTGCAGCCGGAGACACTGGTGGGGGTAGCAAGGCCGCCTTGAAACAGTTTCTGCCATATGTACAGTATCACGCCAGACAGCTGATTTCAAAGAGAGGCGCCGCTTTTGCTGCAGCCTGTGATTCTCTGTGGGGGAAGTGCCAGTTAGCCGGCAACTAGCAGTCTTCTCTTACTGTGTTTTAACTGTGCTTTGTAGTGAGATATTAGAGTAAATTGCTGTGGAAATATGGGCTCCCAGCATTCTAATTTGAAAAAGAGCGTGGCTTCACAAATTAGAGAACTTTTAAAGATTGCAAATGTGAATATTACTAACAGAAAACTAGAACGCTTTGCTAAGTGGCTGTCTGTAGAGAGATCTGATCTTAATTTGGCAGATATGAATTCGGTTTTCTTTTGGAATGAAATTGGAGATTTATTAACTTTAAAAGTCGAACATGGAGATAAAAAAGCCTTAATGTTCATCCCAATATTTTTGCAAATTAGAAAACTGTTACTTCAAACAGGAAATAACAGGCAGCCACAGAAAACTGCTTCAGAGACAACCAGTTCTTGTATCTGTCCCTCTGCATGTGTTCCTTCTTCACCTCAGAAATCTGACTCCTCTGTCTCTCTAACTCATGCTGACACCCACGTGTCTTTTACTACTGAGGCTGAAAGCAGACACCAAAATGGCTCCAGCCACATGGCATTAAACTCTTCTTCTTCCCATAATACTCCTTCTCCCTTGATAACACCCTCAGACCTCTCTCCAAACTCATCCTCGCCTCTGGGTATTCAGGACTGTTCTCCCTCTACCGGAGCTTTGCCATCCCCTCCCCCAAGCTATCAGGCTAGCACAGATGGGGGTAGGGGGTGGGTGTGGAAAAACTAGGTTCTACAGGTTCTACAGGACCTCCCTCTGAGATAAGGGCCTGGGCCTCGGCACCGCCCATCGCTCAGGACACTGTCCCGGTGGAGGCACATTATCGACAGTTAACACAGCCCAGAGCAGAGGGAGGAATACAGCCCATCCCTAAAACCCTCGATCTAGAAACTCAGATACCGTCTGTGGCTCCTGTCATTTATATGGGTAAGAGAAATGGCAGGAGAACATATCAGCCACTACCATACCAAGATAAAAAGGAAATTTGTAAGATTCAAAGAGAATTTGGCAGACACAGTGAAATGTTTAAAGGATTTTTAAGAGCAACATTTAGTTCTCATGAGATGGTACCTAATGATATTAAGGATTTATTCAGATGTTTACTTTCAGCTTCTGAATTTGATTTGTGGGAAAGTATTTGGAAAAGATCTTTAAGAGTGCTTTTGCAGGAACTACAACAAAGCCCAGAAAGTGCAAAAGATGAGGATGATAATGATATTACACAGGAACACCTAACAGGAGAAGGAGAGTACCAAAGCCCTGATAAACAGGCACGTTTATTAACTAAATTTGTTTTGGATAAGATCTCTCTAGCAGCAGAAAAAGCTTTCCATCAGTTACCTACTGCTGAAGTTACAAGTAGTTATGTTAATATTAAACAGTTTCCTTCAGAAAGTTTCTTGCAGTTTCTGGATCGCCTCCGTGCACAGGTGGAGAGACAAGTCTCGGACCCAAAGGTGCAGGCAGAGCTACTAAAGGAGATGGCTCAGAAAAACGCTAATGAATCATGTCGCAGGGTCATACTTAGTCTTCCCCTCGACCCACCACCTAGCTTAGCACAGATGATAGAAGCCTGCACCAGAAAAGCAGAACTGTTCAGTGCACCAGAGAGGAATCCAGGACCAGCACACTCACGATCTGCAGCAGCTATGACACCAGGACCAAGGAAGCAACCGGTACCACCACAGCAGCTGCAGCACATCACCTGCTTCCAGTGCAAGAAAACAGGACACTATGCAAGGGATTGCCCACACAGCCAGAAACAGAAGAAAACCAACAAACAAAAAAACTAGGTGTACAGCGCGTGCCCGCCATAAATACCATAACGCGCAAAGATATAAATACTGCGGGTTCCACACGGGAAAAAACCTCTCTCTTTAAAACTAAGGGGGAGGACGGGACAAATGGTGTGGGGATTAATGATAGCATTAATGTTAAATATTCAATTGGCAAGGGTTGGACGCCTTTTGGTCGTCTCAATCTTAAGACCACTAAAGGTGTTTGTTTTATGTCAACAGAGTGGACAGCAATTACAGTGGATCTGTCTAGCACTTCACTGGACCTGACGCTGTTGCATTTGGAGCTGCGCTGTGAGTATTTAGTTATGGGGGACACAGCACACACACCCTTGGAGATGGAATTACTTCCATTATCCAAGAAGGAAAATGTCTCAGGTTTCGTTCTCTTAGCACGCTGCTCACAACCACCTTATTACCTGAACGAGGGGCAAATCCTCGCCCAGGCCATCCCTGTTCCAAAGGAAATCACAGCAGAAGGAAAATCACCTGAAGTCTATTGGGCAGAGGTGGTGGGTGAGGAAAAACCCTCTGTGGCATGCAATCTGACCCATGGTTCAGACCATCTCCATGTGGAGGGGGTACTGGATACAGGGGCAGATGTGACGATCATACCCGAAAGGATGTGGCCGTCACAATGGGAATTGCAACCCGTGGCAGGCAAAATCCAAGGTATAGGGGGAATCAAATTGGCAAAAATATCAAAAAGCATCGTGCAAATTGAGGGGCCGGATGGAAAAATAGCTAGTGTCCGCCCGTTTGTTACAGACTATAAGTGCCCCCTGTGGGGAAGAGATACCATGTCCCAGTGGGGAATGAAAATGGTGATTCCCAAAAATTCTCAGGATTTTTAAAGGCGGCCACTGAGGAGCGCCCTGCCCACAAATTGACATGGTTAGATGATTCTCCAATCTGGACAGCTCAGTGGTCGATGAGAAAAACTTAAGGCACTGGAAGAGCTTGTAGCAGAACAATTGGCAAAAGGACACATAGAAGAAACTACAAGCCCTTGGAATTCCCCGGTATTTGTAATTAAGAAACCAGGGAAGGACAAATGGAGATTGTTACATGATCTCCGGGAAATAAACAAAATTATAGCAGACATGGGATCACTTCAACCAGGGATGCCCTCTCCAACGATGCTCCCTCAAAATTGGAAATTGGCAGTTTTAGATATTAAGGACTGTTTCTTTCAAATCCCTTTACACCCAGCAGATGCTCCACGGTTTGCCTTCTCTGTTCCTACCATCAACAGAGAAGCCCCAATGAAGCGCTACCACTGGAAAGTGCTCCCTCAAGGGATGAAGTGTAGTCCTTTCATATGCCAGTGGTATGTGGCCTCATTGCTGTCTCCAGTGCGTGCTCAGAGAAAGGAAGCTATCATCCTACATTATGTAGATGACTTGCTTGTGTGTGCCCCCGATGACTCTATACTCCAACACACGCTTGACCTAGTGGTTAAGGTTTTAACCTCTGCTGGATTTCAATTGCAGGAGGATAAAGTCCAAAGGATGCCACCTTGGAAGTACCTGGGCCTGGAAATCACTGCAAGGACCATTGTTCCTCAGAAATTGGACATTAATTGTAACCCAAAAACCTTAGCAGATCTCCATTCCTTGTGTGGGTCTTTGAATTGGGTTAGGCCCTGGCTAGGCC
This sequence comes from Catharus ustulatus, assembly GCF_009819885.2. Lineage (NCBI taxonomy): Eukaryota > Metazoa > Chordata > Aves > Passeriformes > Turdidae > Catharus > Catharus ustulatus. Next base: position 102,058 of record NW_024879556.1, read on the forward strand.
TCACAAATGAGGACCTAGAGCCCCTTTTCAATTTATTGAAGGGGGAGAGAGAGCTGATTTCTCCCAGGGAACTGACCCCAGAGGCAAAAGCTGCAATCGAAAAGGTACAGAAAGCATTGGCAGAGAGGCAGGCTCATCGCTACAAGCCTGAACTGCCTTTCAAATTCATAATTCTGGGAAAACTACCACACTTACACGGTTTGATATTCCAATGGATCGAAGGGCAGAGAGATTCGCTCTTAATCATAGAGTGGGTCTTCCTCTCCCACCAAAGATCCAAAACCATCACTAAGCCACAAGAACTCATAGCTCAGCTAATTCGTAAGGCAAGGATGAGACTGTATGAGCTGGCAGGTTGTGACTTCACATGTATTCACCTTCCAGTCAAACTCTCCGAGGAGGGAAGGAACTCTCCTGAGAGGCTGACAAAGGAGATGTTCGAGCACTTGCTCCAGAGCAATGCCAGTCTCCAGTTGTCTCTGGACAGCTACAGTGGACACATATCAGTCCATGCCCCGTCTCACAAGCTGTTCAATGAGGAATTCCACCTCATTCCTCGTGAGAAGAGGAGTCGGAGACCACTCAAAGCTCTCACAGTGTTCACAGACGCTTCTGGGGCTTCCCACAAGTCGGTGATGACTTGGAGAAATCCTCAGACTCAGCATTGGGAAGCTGATGTTGAGTTTGTGGAGGGTTCGCCTCAGGTAGCTGAACTGGCTGCAGTGGTAAGAGCTTTTGAGAAGTTCTCAGAGCCAATCAACTTGGTAACAGACTCAGCTTATGTAGCGGGAGTAGTGTCCAGGGCGGAGCAGGCAGTGCTCAAAGAGGTTGACAATGAGCAGCTTTTCAGGTTGCTATCAAAACTAATCTATCTGATTTCTCATAGAGAACATCCATTCTATGTGAGGCATGTGAGGTCACACACCGATTTGCCAGGTGAGATCGCAGAAGAGAATCGTCAGGCAGACTCCCTTGCCACCCCAGCAGAACCAGCACGCCTCCCAGACATCTTCCAACAGGCAAAGCTGAGCCACCAGCAATACCATCAGAATGTGCCAGGTCTGATCCGTCAGTTCAAGCTAACACGGAGTCAGGCTCGAGCCATTGTGGCCACCTGTCCCAGCTGCCAGCTCCAGGCCATGCCATCACTAGGTGCAGGGGTTAACCCCCGAGGCCTTGGCAGCTGTGAGGTGTGGCAGACAGACATCACACACATTCCCAGTTTTGGTCGCCTCAAATATGTTCATGTAAGCATTGACACATATTCAGGTGCGGTTTATGCCTCTGCCCATGCAGGAGAAAGAGCTGTGCATGCCAAACAACACCTAGTGCAAGCTTTTTCAGTATTGGGGATCCCTAAGGAAATCAAAACAGATAATGGCCCAGCGTATGTGTCCAAGGAGTTCCTGGAATTTGTCCAGCAGTGGGGAGTGGAACATAAGACAGGCATCCCCCACTCCCCCACAGGCCAAGCTGTGATTGAGCGTGCACATCAGACACTCAAGCAGGTTCTGGCTAGACAGAGTAATTCAACTGTGTGGATGTCTCCACAGCAGAAGCTGTGTAAAGCCCTGTTCACTACCAATTTCTTGAATTGTTCATTTGAAAACATGAATCCTCCTGTGGTTCGTCATTTTAACAGTGGCAAACAGTTCAAGCTGTCTGAACATCCACCAGTTTTGATTAGGGATCCAGAAACATGGGAAACCAAAGGTCCCTATGAGCTTGTTACCTGGGGACGTGGTTATGCGTGTGTATCCACTCCCTCAGGCCCTCGGTGGATTCCCCAGAAATGGGTGAAGCCTTATGTCCCCAAACAACCAGCTCCAGCTGAAGAGGAAGAGAAGCAAGTCGCAGTTGCTTCGAAAAGAAGACGCCGCCGGAGAGGAGAGAGAACTGACACAGAAGACGACCTTCCCGGCAGACTCAGAGACTTTTAACATGTTTTAAAATATTTGTTTTCCTTTTAACAACCTAATACCTTTCTCTCTTCTTTTAAACAAAAAAAGGGTGAGATGTTGTAACCCAATACCCTACTGTTTTGGGGATGGTATGTCCCTTTAGCCCTGTGACCCCCGCAGGACCGGTGGACTGGCCCCTGCGGTGGGATTGGCCAGAGGCCAAGGCTGACCCCTCCCCTTTCCTGACTCATAGAAAAACCCTGAGCCCACGTGTGGACTCTCTCTTTAATCCCCATCTCTCGCTCTGACCACATGGAAGCCTAAGAATAAAGCAGAATACCAACCCTGGGAGAAAGAGCCTCTAATGTCTTACTGTTCTACATGAAACAGCATCCACGGCCAGCTCTGCAAGGTATTTGGGGGGCAGGCCCTAGGGTGCAGTTTCAGTATATAAGATCACTAGCTGCAACGCTCCTGCATGGGTTAAGGGGATATCAGAGAAAGATCGAACCCCGCTTACAGACTGGCGGAAAACAAAGATAGCGTGCGCGGAGTGGACTCCGTCTGCCAAGCTGGTGTTCCCGGTCCGCGCGGATGGGGTGGGCGGAAACCAAAGAACCTACTCGCCGGTAGACCCGAAAGACGTGCAGGCAATTTTTAAAGCAATCGCGGACAGGGGGATTAATTCTGCCACGGTTTCCACACTCATCGATAGCGGTTTTGGAGGCGATGATATGCTTCCCTTTGATATCAAACAGACGTGCAGGCTGATTTTCGATGGGGCGGGGATGATCGTTTTTAAACAGGAATGGGAGGACAACTGTGCAAAGCAGCTAGCCCTGGTAACGGGGGCAGACCATCCACTGCATGGCTCCAGCATACAAAGGCTAATAGGCACAGACCCCACTATGATCACCCCCCAGGCACAGGCAGAAGGCCTGCGGGCCCATGAGGTTATGACAACAACCTGTGCTGCCCCAGAAGCCATCTGTGCTGCTTCTAAAGTAATAGCCAAGCCATCGCCATGGTCCACTATAAAGCAGAGTGAGAGTGAGAGCTTCACTCAGTTTGTGGACCGCCTTCAGGCAGCACTGGATTCCTCAGTATTACCCTCAGAGGCAAAGGGTCCTGTGCTTGCAGACTGCCTGCGCCAGCAATGCAATTCAGCCACCAAGGACATTTTAAGTTCACTGCCACCTGGGTCCAATGTTGCTGCCATGATCAGACATATTGCAAAGGAAGAACACCTGGCTCCCATCCAAGCAGCAGTTCACACTGCAACAACCAGTGTTATGGCATGCTTTAATTGTGGCCAGGCAGGCCACGTGGCAGTCAACTGCCCCCAGTCAGGGCACCTACCAGCAGCTGCTCCACCACGCCAGGGGAAACTTAGGGGACCATGCTGGGCTTGTGGAAAGAAGGGGCATCTAGCTAAAGAATGCAGATCCAAGCCTCAGGGAAACGGGAAGGGGAGGAGGCAGCTGGGTCGTACCCAGCCTCCTCCCTCCTGGAACATGAAGCGGCCCAGCAACAGCAAACCCCAATGGGGTACAGGGCTTCCATGCCCACCACCCCCTCAAGAAATGTCCAACTTCGTCGCCCAGCCAATGGCTCAATCAAACCCATCCGCACCTCAGGAATACCAAGAACAGCTCCCTGGGGGCGAGGCCCCTGGGTGGCTTTGGCCATGAAAGCATGGGAACGAGACCCATGGGTGGCCTTCGCCGTGAAGGTGGGCAGGCACCCACTGATCGTGTGGGCAACGTGTCGTCTCCACAACAGCGCTGATGACCCAGCCATCTGCCTTCCCTTTTGGGTGGACACAGGATCAGTCGTCACCGTCATCCCAGACATACACTGGCCTCTTCCATGGAAGCTAGAAGAAGCCCCCATGGTGGGCGGAGTTGGAGGACTGTCCCGAGCCCGCAAAAGCACCCAGTCAATAGCAATAACACTCTGCACCGAGAGAGGACCAGGAAGAACTATCACCCTTACAACTTACGTTATGTCGGATTGCTCACCCTTGTTAGGGAGAGATGCCCTAGCCCTGCTGGACGTTAGGGTGACAAATTTGTTCTAAGGACCACTGTCGCATACCCACCACTGCCCATCAAGCTAACCTGGAAATCAGTCAATCCGGTGTGGATCGAGCAGTGGCCCTTGTCCAAGCCTCGAATGACCGCCCTCCTTGCGCTAGTTGGCCGTGAGCTGCACAAGAATCATATAGAACCCTCCACAAGCCCATGGAACACCCCAATCTTCGTGATACCTAAACGGTGCAGTGAAGGCTTTCGTCTCTTGCACGACCTGCGAGAAGTGAACAAGAGAATCCAGCCTATGGACCCCGTGCAAACCCTGCTGCCCATGAACTCGATGATACCGAAAGGACAACCCTGCGCAGTGCTCGACATCAAAGACTGTTTCTTTTCTATTCCCCTGCACGAGGACGACAAGGAGCGGTTCGCCTTTTCCATCGTCTTTCCGAACAGCCAACGGCCCAACCTACGCTTCCAGTGGAGAATGTTACCCCAAGGAATGATCAACTCCACTACCATCTGCCAGATCACAGTAGACCGAGCGCTAGCACCAGTCCGGCAGAGCAACCTGACCGCTACCATCATGCAGTACATGGATGGCATCCTGATCGCCGCACCATCAACGAGACAAGTAGACCAACCGGTATCAACCATCTCCGAGACCCTGAAGACAAACGGCTTCGAGATGTCGAAGCTAGCACCACAATGTTTGTTAATGTTGTTTGTATACATTGCACTAGCATTATATGTTTTTAGCCATCCAGAAAAACTTTAAAATATTACTTTCTTTAACATTATAAGTTTAGTAAATCGAAATTATGTGAATTGGTTTACTAGAAAATATTTCACAGTCAAATAAAACTTGCATAGTTTTCTACCACTTATTAAAATTGAGTAAAAGTTTAATCTAAAAATATAATAGAAAAATATTTTGCCTAGTCTAATGTTTCAACCCTGGCCAGGCTGGAATATTAGCTAAGCAAAAGAATGTTTACTATCAAAACCCTCTCAGTCTGTTTCAATTGTGACCAGGTTGAAACTTGCTGACAAAAGGAGAAAATTGTAACATTCAAACATTTCTGAGTTAAAATTGAAATCAAGTAATTTGGACTAGTTGATTTAGCCTTGCAAAAGCTAAAACCTTTTCCTTTGAGATAAACATGAAGAATCTTATCCGGAGAAGATTCTCCTAAGTTATCATGTAAAAAGAAAAATTCTTAAACAATATTAAACACTAAAATTGAATTGTAAAATATCAACAATTATAATTCTCACCAAGCTAAAGTAATTCAAAGCAAAAAGAAACTCGGGAAATGGGAACAAAGTCAGAGGCTAGTGCTCACGAGGCGAGGGTATGTGGTGTCCACTCAAATCTATCAAACCAAACCTTCAGAGTAAAACTAACGAAAGTTGTGAGATTCTATTTGCAGGACCAGATCATCAGACGCCCCCGCAACCCACGCACCCCACTACCTGAAGAGAGGGAGAAACCATCAAGCAGCCTGGCACCGCCCAAGATGCCAGCGAACCCAAAGAGAAAAGAAGCTCAACCGGGACAGTTTGAGTCATGGTTCAACCGGTCCCCATGGCTCACCACCCTAATTTCTTCCCTAATAGGCCCATTCGCCATAATCCTACTAACACTAACCTTCGGACCTTGCATATTAAACAAATTAGTGCTATTTGTTAAAAAGTGTTTAGAAGCGGTTAACATTATGTTTGTCGAACGCCGACAATTACTTTGAAGCGTTCCTGTTACTAACACACTTATAATTTTGTGTACTAATCTTACTAACCCACAAAATTTTTTATAACATTTACCTTTTACACATTTTTACTAACCATGAGAGAGGGGGGAAATGTAGAGAGTTAGGGACATGCGTGCGGAAGATATCGTGCTGTACGGTCAGTTAGGACACACCCCCTCTGCAGCCAGACCCCTGCCCTGTACCTGGATGTACCTTGCTGACGTAAGCAGGAGGAAGTTGTTGCCCGACAGAGAGACACGAAACAACTAGGTTGTTTAGTGCGGTGCTTTATTGAGGGCCCTGGGGTCTGAGGACTAGCGTCCAAAGTCAGAGCCCAACGTTCCCCTTTTTCGACAGGTTTTTATATCCTTTTACAAAGTGATCTACATACAATAGTACACATTCTTCAAGACAATACAGTTACGTAAATCTCATAGATATTATTTCTAAAAGTCATAAATTCTACACGCTTGTCTACTCAAAACTATAGGTTACCCCCCTTTAATCCCCCTTGCTCGTCATCCCACCACCAGAACCCTTTATCATTTATTATTTCACTGTGTTCTGCATGCCCTACTAGATCCTTTAATTATTTATTTTGCTGTGTTCTGCATGCCCTACTAGATCCTTTAATTATTTGTTTGTGGTTCTTAGTACATTCCCAGGGCCTGTCCAGGCCTGTTTCTTAAGGCCTGCTTGTGAACTGCTGCTTTCTAAGCCTTAGCATAACTACTGCTATTGCTATATCTACATTAGTTCTTTTTCTCGTTATTTCGGTATCAAAGTGACACTAACTACCCAAGCTATAAGAACCCTTGTGACCCCTCAATAAACGCCATTTGTTTTTCCACCACATTGGTGTCAGGAGCATTTGGACCGAGTGGCCCTGTGGTTGGGTCACCGTGCCGGGCCAAAAACCAGGTCGCCACGCCTTGAGAAGGCGACATATGTGAAAAATTTTCTGACATTTACAACCCCAGACGTGCCAACCAGGGCGCCGAGCCAAGCACCTGCCAGTAAAAGCCGGCATTTCGCGATTGTTACAAAGTGTTACTCTGTTGCCCTGGCTCCCTGCAGGCAGCATGGGGGGTGGGGAGAGAGGCAGGAGAGCTCTCTTCTTCCGTGCTCTGCCGCAGCCCGGGGGAGAGACGGGGGGGCCCGCGCCGCCATTGCCGCGGCTCAGGGAGGAGTGGGGGGGGCTCTGCCCCCGCCCTCCACCGCCGCAGCGTGAGCGGGGCGCGCTCTCCGTGCCCGGCCAGCATCGCGGTGGGAGCGGGGCCGGGGCGAGTGAACCCAGAGGTGGCGGCCAGCCCCGAGCGGCTCCACCGAGCTGGGCCACCTGGCCCCGTCAGCAGCCCCTAGCGGGCTGAGCCTGCACAGCCTTAGTTGAGCCAGTAAACCCTGCCATGTCGTGGTTCTGTTAGTATTTGGCAACTTTGTTGCACACGGGTCCTCGCTGCCAACGACAGAGCGGCTTATATTCAGGTGCAGCTTATTTATGGACAAAAACCGAAATATTTGCCAACACCCAGAGATGCGGCTTATACTCAGTGCGGCTTGTATTCGTCAATTTACTGTACAGTAATTTCACGACTATAAGGCGCACCCTTTTGACTAAAATTTTCCCTCGAACCCGGAAGTGCGCCTTATAGTCCGGTGCGCCTTATCTGATGGACAAAGTTGTGACGTTTGCCACCCCGGAAGTGCGAACTGCGAGCCGAACCGGGACCCGCGGGAGGTGCGGCTGCCGCGCGGGGAGACAGTCGGGACCCGCGGGAGGCGCGGCTGCCGGGCGGGGAACCAGCCGGGACCTGCGGGAGGCGCGGTTGCCGCGCGGGGAACCAGCCGGGACCCGCGGGAGGCGCGGCTGCTGGGCGGGGAGACAACCGGGACCCGCGGGACCCACGGGAGGCGCGGCTGCCGGGCGGGGAATCAGCCGGGACCCGCGGGAGGCGCGGCTGCCGCGTGGGGAGACAGCCGGGACCCGCGGGAGGCGCGGCTGCCGGGCGGGGAACCAGCCGGGACCTGCGGGAGGCGCGGTTGCCGGGCGGGGAACCAGCCGGGACCCGCGGGAGGCGCGGCCGCCGCGCGGGGAGACAGCCGGGACCCGCGGGACGCGTGGCTGCTGGGCGGGGAGACAACCGGGACCCGCGGGACCCGCGGGAGGCGCGGCTGCCGGGCGGGGAACCAGCCGGGACCCGCGGGAGGCGCAGCTGCCGGGCGGGGAACCAGCCGGGACCCGCGGGAGGCGCGGCTGCCGCACAGGAGCCGAGACCCGCCGGGAACTGCAGCTGAGGTGGGGGAGCCGGGACACAGCCGGGACCAGCAGCCACGGGGAGGGACCCGGACTGCCTGTGTTTCGGGATTGCCTTGTTTCAGGGCTACTCGCTCTCAGCTGGGCGTCTGGTGTGGTCGCCCTTCTCAGCATGTCCTCTGGTATTGGTCTCTGTAGTCTCCTGGGAACTGCTTTTCGTTTACTCAACAGAAGACGTGCTAACGAGTATTGCACTCAGCATCTCTAAGCACCTAATTAGCAGGGTTAGATAACAAAGGACGTTTCATTACACAGACCCGGTTGCTCCCCCTCAGGCGTTGAAGCTGCTGGAGCAGCGAAGCCAGATAGCACCGCCTGGGCTGTCGTCCCAGGTTAGAAAGAGTGAAGGGAAAAAATCTTCCCTCAGCGCTTGTACCCCGGGTGTCAGCGTTGGTCTCAGAACCAGGATGCTTCTTCACCAGTGTCGCAGTGCAGGGCAGATCCCTCCGCGGAGAAGAAACCTCTCTCCTCCGCTTTCAGGTCGGCGAAAGAGTCCCCCGGAATGACAAAACAACCCACACCCATCCTCCCCCCACCACTTCCTTTTGTCTTGAGCAATTAAAGGGGTAATGAAGTCGTCCGTCCAGGACAATGTGAAAAAAACCACCAAGGGAAAGAGTAAAAAAAAAATCCCCTAACCCCCAACACGCGGGTTTACAGGAAAGGTGCTGATTTTGCAGACCTTTGCAACATGTCGGAATAGCCTTTAAACGCAGCCTAAAAGAATCAAAGCACTAACAAAATACAGAGAAAAATCACTCACTTCTATGAAACTTTCAAACAGCTTTATTTTTAAACAAATTAATCTTTAAACAGGGTCGTCTTTAAACAGGGTCGTCTTTAAACAGGGTCACTTTTTAGTCGCCTCTATTCATCTTCAGCCAAACCTTCGAAACCTTCGAAGTCTTCATCCTCCGTATCAGAAACCATCAATTGGGCGGTGGTGGCATCCAGCAAACCCGAAGCTGTATCGCCTGTATCTTCATCTTCAGAGTCGTCAGGTTCGGCACCCTCGGTGCCGTCGCTGGTATTAAATTCTGGAATGATGTCAGCCCTCGCGAACCCTCGGATGATAGTATCGCATGTTACTTTACTCCAAGCATCCAGTATCCACTTGCACACAGTGGAATAACTTGCCCTGCGCAGCCTGCCGGTGGTTGTGTAGGAATGCTCGCCTTCTACCATCCAGTTTTCCCACAGAACTCGCAATTTAGCCTTAAAAGAACGAATAACGCTTATGTCCAGTGGTTGCAGTTCTTTAGTTAAACCACCTGGTATTACAGCCAGCTCCGAGTTCATCTGTTCCACTAGGGCTTTCACGCTATCCGTTTTATGGGCACACATGGAATCAAGAACCAGCAATCCCGGCACTTTACGATTAAAGAACCTCTGCGGTGCACGAGCATAAACTGTTGTTAGCCAAGTCTTCATCACGTCTTCATGCATCCACCCTTTTGTGTTCACGGCAACAACTATTCCATTTGGAAATTTTTCTTTAGGGAACGTTTTTCTTTTAAAAATTACCATTGGGGATAATTTCTGCCCATCCGACGAAACTCCGAGAACTACAGTAAACGATGTCTTTTCGTTCCCTGTGGTGCGAACTGGTACCGTGGATGTTCCGGTTTTCTCGACAGTTCGGGTGAGTGGCATATCAAAGGTGAGGGGGACTTCGTCCATATTGATGATGTGTTTGGCTTCTATATTGTTTTCAGCGATCTTGCTTTTGCAATATCTCCTGAATGACGCTACCTTTTCCTCGTAATCCGCTGGCAGCCTCTGACAAACCGTCGTTCTGGTACGGATGGAAAGCTGCCGTCTCTTCATGAAACGAAAGCACCACGATGGCCCTGCTTTAAAGTCCTCTATACCCATTTCGTTCGCAATCGCTTTTGCTTGTATCCGAACGGCAACAGTAGAGAAACTTCTGCCAGCTGCTCTTTGTTCGGAAATCCATCGCTCCAGTCTGTCCTCTAGTCGCGGCCATCTTGCTTTATGCCCGCGAAAACTTTTCTTTGTCTTCTTTGCAAGTCGTAAGTCATCCTCTTGCTGTCGCCACTTGCGCACCATGGATTCATTGATGTTGAATTCCCTAGCTGCATCTCTATTTCCATGCTGTTTTGCATGGTTAATCGCTTTTAATTTAAAATCTGCGTTGTAAGCTAGTCTCCTCTGTGGAGCCATGCTGAACTCACGCTCGCCGTTCACGCGCACCCTCAGTAACACCTTCACCGCTGCGTAGGCAAGAAGATTTTCTCTGATTGGTTTATCGTGGTCAGAAACGCAGGAATTCTCTAAATCTCCACGCCCAAACAATCCCGGGGGGAAGCCGGGACCCGCGTTTCTGACCACAATAAACCAATCAGAGAAAAGCTTCTTGCCTACCCGTGGATGAAGGTGTTACTGAGGGTGGTTGTTAACGGCGAGAGTGAGTTCGACGTGGACCACACCAGATCCCAGCCGCCAGCGAGCAGTCCCTCCCCACGGGCAGTCCGGCTCCCTCCCCCCGGCTAGAGCTCCCGGCTGGTCCCGGCTGTGTCCCCATTGTCTGTGGGCGTCTGCCTCTGCTTTCTGCCCGCTCTGTCCCAGCTGTGTCCCCGCTGTCTGACTCTGCTTTCTGCCCGCTCTGTCCCAGCTGTGTCCCCACTGTCTGCCTCTGCTTTCTGCCTGCTCTGTCCCAGTTGTGTCCCCGCTGTCTGACTCTGCTTTCTGCCCCCTCTTTCCTGGCTGTGTCCCCGCTCTGTCCCCGCTGTCTGCCTCTGCTTTCTGCCCGCTCTTTCCCAGCTGTGTCCCCGCTGTCTGCCGGCTGTCTGCCTCTGCTTTCTGCCTGCTCTTTCCCGGCTGTCTCCCCGCTGTCTGCCGGCTGCCTGCCTCCGCTCTCTCCCCGCTCTGTCCCGGCTGTATCCCCGCTGTCTGCCTCTGCTTTCTGCCCGCTCTTTCCCGGCTGTGTCCCTGCTGTGTCCCCGCTGTCTGCCTCTGCTTTCTGCCCGCTCTTTCCCGGCTGTGTCCCCGCTGTCTGCCGGCTGCCTGCCTTCGCTCTCTCCCCGCTCTGTCCCAACTGTGTCCCCGCTCTCTGTCAGCTCTCTCCCAGCTCTTTCCCGGCTCCCGCCCGGCGGCCGTGGGCAGTCCCCAGCCGCCCCGAACCGCGGGCAGTCCCGAGCCACGCCAGCCGGCGTCATCGGCGTGCAGGAGTGCCGGGCCCTGCCCGCGCACGGGGAGAGAGCCTGGGGCTGCATTTAAAGGCTACACCAATCTGTTAAAATGTTTCCAATTTGAGCACATGCCAGTAAACCCACGATGGCGCGATTCTGTTACTAATTCGTTACTTTGTTGCACACCGCGTGGCTCCTCGCTGCAAAACAAAAGTGCGCCTTATAGTCCGGTGCGCCTTATCTGATCTACAAAGTTGCAAAATGTGCCAGCTCACGGGGGGTGCGCCTTATAGTCCGGTGCGCCTTATAGTTGTGAAATTACTGTATATTGCTTATTTGGTCCTTGTTTGCTTAAGGTTCAAAAGAGGGGACATGAAAATTATATTTATTGGAAGTTTGTGAACTGACTTGAAAAAATCTGAGTTCCAGCACACCGGAGCATTTTCTGATCTGCATATACAGCTGATAGTTTGGAAGAAATTCTGGTGTTCTCTATACAAAAGGCTTTTCTTATGCTTATGTTTCCTACCACAATACGTATTTCTAGAGAATTTAGATACTGTAAGTTTGGATAGCAAAATACTGGGGTATGTAGAAACAATAAGTCAATATTTATTGAAAATCTCCTATTTTTTGGGTCAGTATTTGTAAACAGCTTGCAAATGCAAATAGGCAGAACTAATGGAACTCCACTTTTTCTTCAGCAATCTGCCCAGTGGCAAAACATATCTTATGGAACTTAATTTTCATTTTATGCATCACTAAAGATCATTCCCAAAATATAATTTTCTGAACAAGTCCTTGGGGATCAAACCTATCAAATTCCAATACCTAACCAGAAGTAACTTAGATGACCAGACAAAGCCAAGGTATGTTGATTATAGCAGACATTTTTTTGCATTCAGATGGAAAAATATTGACAGTGGCTTTTGACTATAGCGTAAGCAAAGATTTGTCTTTTTTTTTCTTTATTAACCCAGTGAATTTAAATGTGACTCTTTCTGCTGTGACTATATGCCTCATGGTTCATTACTGCAAGAAGGTTTATCTAATAGATCAGATGTATGCTTGTGTCACGGTCTGCACAACCTGAGTGGGGGTTGTGATGGTTCATTCGACCACAGGGTGCAAAAGACAACAGCAAGAGACTAAGGTTTTGTTCAGCAGCAAGCAGCAAAGCAGTTTATTGAGGGCCAACAATTCAGTTTTGGGTAATGGTGAGAGGGAGAGAGATAAAAATGATGAAGTAGAGAGAGAGAGAGACACACACACACAGAGAAACAGAGAGAATAGGGGGAATGGCTACCAACAGATGGGACATCCTCGGATAATCCGTTGATGTGGGGAGAAAGAAGTCTCCAAAGTCTCTTCAGAAAGTAATCGTTTTTATAGTTCTTTTCCAAGGCAAGTGACCTCTGGCCAAAAGGTGGGGAGATTTATGGACTATTGTTTTCAGAAGCCCGGACAAGACAGAACACTACAACCAGTTCTCTGTTTGAGAGCAGTGTACCATGGAAGCAGCTCTGGCAAGCACACCTGTACACAGTCCCTTGGCAAGCATCCACCTTGGCCAGGCCCAGCAGCTCCTGTCCAGAGTGAGGAGTAGGGGTCCCAGCGTCTCAGGGTCTCTATCAATGATTGTGAGGCAGATCAGGGAATCTTCGGACCGACCCTTACAGCGTGTCACAGCTAACTTGATATTTGTAGGAAACTGTTACTTCTCTATGTCAGTTCATAAAAATTATGTCCAGGTCTGCGTCATCCATTGCTTATAAGTAATGTGATAACAGCCAATCACTTTTCAGACTTGTTGATAGCTTTTTAAAATTTGGGGTAATAAAAATAACTAGATACTTGTTACTGTATGCAGTTCCTAGAGTGGTGATGGTCACAGTAATATGGCAGCTTTCTTACAAGAGCAAGAAAGAGCATTTATTGAAGGAAATAATGGATTTAGATAGTGTACATCATAGAAAGCAATTTAAAGACATTTAATTGGACAGAGGAGAAACACCCTTTTAAAAACACACTCCATGAGTAGAGTCACGTACACTGCAGATGTTATAATCTTTGTTTAGGGTTCCTTGTCCTTGAGAAGCCTGAGAGCATAGCTCCAGCAGCTTGAGGAACTGGCTGCTTTCTTGGTTCCCAGGCCAACAGATACATCTCTACTAATTTCCGCTGTGGCCAGATATGTCAATTTTTCATTCAGTTTGTCTGGGGTGTTTTGCTTGCCTCACTTTGGCTCTGATGTTTTTTGGCTTTTTTGGACGTACAGATATTATACACTGAAGTATCAATAAAGCCTCATAGATAGAAGGATCTTTGGTGTCCTTAACTGATTGCCTTTGTGAAGTAGGGTTAAATATTGATTGGTGTAGCAAATAGAGCTGGGAAGACTCTAAGCCCAGTGGCTATGTGGTTAGCTGGGAGATAAGGAACCATACATCCCCTCGTCTATGCTGTTCAACACTTTCTTTGAATTATGAAGTCAGTGGAGCAGCATAGAAAGCTGTTTCTCTGGCAAGGAATTTGATACCCAAAGCAGTAGTCCATTAATTCTTTTTATCCTTTTCTTGGCTCAATCAGTATTTCATTCATCCCTGTGAAATTGTTTAGCTTTGGTAGAAAACATTGAAAACACTGCCTTTTTGACCTCAGACTGTCCTGTATCAGGAGGTCTAAACATTTCCTGTGATAGGTGGCAGCTTCAATAAGAGGAAGGATAGAACTGAGCTCCTCTGGCATATATTCTGTCACTGGTTTAATGCTTGCAATAAGAAGGACAAGAAGGTAAGAGAGAACAGTACCACTGTCTTCTCTTTCTCTGGCACTCTTCCATCAGATACACTTTCAGATCTGCAAGCAAGTGCAAATATGGGTCCTGAAAAAGAAGTGTGTTCCAAAGAGCCTGGTTTGGCCAGAGCTGAATTTAGAAACCCAGACACTCCCTGTTGAACACTATCAGGACCTGTGTAGCTCTTGGAAATGCTTCAAACAGAGTTTTACTTGCATGAAGACTCTTAATATGGAAAATATAGGTCCTGTGGATTTTTAACTGACTCTGCAATTGAGTAGTAGTTGGGCAGGGGAGCATCTGTATGGACCTAGTTTGGGTGTTTGAACCTCATTTCTCTGCTAAGAGAGTTCCTATCTCTGCCTGCTCTAAAGGGAAGAGGAAAATGAAACAGCAGTGTCAAGACTGGCTTGGGTTCTATAGTGCACAATACACTGGATTCTAGTTGGGGGTTGGGTGTGGGTGGTGTATACTAAATTAACTATGTGCTTCTTTAGGAACTATAGTTAAATTTGATTTTAATCTATCGGCAAATTTACCTTAGCCATGGGAGGAGATATTTTATTGAAGCTTCCGACTTAGGATGGAAGTCTGAACTTAGTTATTAATTGACATGGGAGGGATGTAACAAGTTTGTATGGCCTAGAGTCACTTTGGAGGGAAGACTAAAAGCAGATGTTGTGTATGAAGTAAGGACTTAGGAAAAATGTCTTCACTTGAAGCATTGGTTAAGCATTGGAACAAGTCCCCTAGGGAAGTGGTGGTGTCTTGGAGTGGTGGAGTGCTGGAGTCAGTGAGACAAGAGCCTGCCTGAATCCCTCAGGCAGAGGCCAGAGTCCTGGGATTGAATTAAAGCCCTTAGAGGCATTAAAGCATGTCAAGCCACCTACACATATAATGGAAGTTTAAATAAAAGAATAAGCATAAGTTTAAGTTTAGGTGTAAGTTTAAATTTTAGGACAAGTAAGTAAGTTTCAGTGAAAGCTGCAGTACGTTTAGTAAGTAAAAGGTGTAAAAGAGCAAGTTCTAGTAAAGGTTAAAAAACATACTGATGTTTTTAGTAGAGGCTCTAAAAGTTCGATGGGAGACCATGCTTAGACAAAATAGGGCTCCAGTAAGAATATTGCTTATATTTTTCAGATAGAACAAGACAGATCATATACATAGTTTATATGTATTCTAACATGTTAAGAAGTTAGAATTCTAATAGGTTAAGTAGTAGTGGTCCGAGTTTATGTGTTAGCTTTTTAGAAAATTCCTATATAAGATTCTGTCTTAGGGAGAGTTAGGGCTTTTTGCCATCGCTTTGCCATTGCTTTATGCCATTACTTTTCTGCTATTGCTTTATGCCATTGCTTTTCTATTTTGCTTTTGCTCTTACTTAGCTAAATGTCTTTAACTGTGACTTTGCTTTTAAGACTGATGCGTTTTTGAAATAAACAGCCTTTTAGCAACTATTAGCTGCTTTAGTCATTTGGAGATAACCCAACAGGAAGGGTGCGTCAAGAGCACAAAAGGTTCTAACCCCACAGTGGAGGTTTGAACCATCCCTAGAACTGTTTAAAAAAAAAGCTGATGTGGCACTTCATTATATGGTTTAGTGAGTGTGGTGGTATTTGGTTGAAGGTTGGATTTGATGCACTTGGAGGCCTTTTAAAGCCTTAGTGATGCGTGATTCTACAGCTTCAGAAAGGCTATATAATTGCAACACAGAGATGAGTCCAGTGTGTACAAACAGTGAAGAAATATTCTTGTTTTTCCTGTCCAGCTTGAGCAAAACCATCTCAAAGTCAGAAGGGCAGGGTCAAACAGAAGAATCCAGAAAGAATAAACTGGAAGTTTACTGAGCAAGAATTCCCCTTAGAGTTCATTCCACTTCCTTAATGTTAAAGCCTCACACTAATGTGTAATATGAATTATCTTAGAAAACCCATTACTCTTGGTGTGAATAATATTCAGGATGCTATAATTAAGTATTTGTTTTGTAAGAGCATCACTACCCAAAGCTCAGAGAAGTAATGGTTTTTAGTTTTCTCATGTGGGGGAAAGACGAATTCTGCTTTTGTAGCTGTAAATTTCAAGGATGAAACACATCTACTTCTACTCATTTGACATATCAAGTAAAGGAATAATTGGAAATATTCGTACTAAACACAGATCTTCTTGTGATCATTTCATTAAATGTTTGTACATTTCCGCAATGAGCAGAATGATCAGTTTTATGATAACACCTATCAAGCAGATAGGCAGATGTGGCTTATGTATGAAAGAAAAGACTTGAAAATACTTATTAAAAAGGGGAACTCATTCTCAAAAACTTTATTTCTAGTTAGGTTTACACTAGATTACTTGTAAATGATAAGTTATTTGTATATTATGGAAAAAAAAATTGTTAATGCATTACATAGCATTGTGGGCTGCCCTCTGCTGCCAAGGACGGCCGGGTCTAAAGGCAGAGGGTTCACCCAGGAGGGTCCCATGAGCAGTAGCAAAGCAGAGAGGGATTTTAGAAGCTTCTGAAATATTTGGTAACAAAGGCACAAGAAAGAAAGCTTAAAGGAAAGAAGGAGAGAAGGAAGGAGGGACGGAAGGAAAGGAAGGAAGGAAGGAAGGAAGGAAGGAAGGAAGGAAGGAAGGAAGGAAGGAAGGAAGGAAGGAAGGAAGGAAGGAAGGAAAAAAGAAAGGAAGAAAGGAAGAAAGAAAGGAAGAAAGGAAAGAAAGAAAGAAAGAAGGAAAGAAAAAGAAAGAAAGAAAGAAAGAAAGAAAGAAAGAAAGAAAGAAAGAAAGAAAGAAAAGAAAGAAAGAAAGAAAGAAAGAAAGAAAGAAAGAAAGAAAGAAAGAAAGAAAGAAAGAAAGAAAGAAAGAAAGAAAGAAAGAGAAAGAAAGAAAGAAAGAAAAAGAAAGAAAGAAAGAAAGAAAGAAAGAAAGAAAGAAAGAAAGAAAGAAAGAAAGAGAGGAAGAGGTCATCAGGGCTCAACATGAAGTCACCTTTTGGTGCTTCTGTTTCTTCTCCCAGCTTTGCTAGCAGAGCAAGTGCCTCTGCCCCTGGCATCTGCTGGCCCTGGGAATGCAGCCAGAGGCCTCCCTCGTTTCACTTCAGGAGACAGGGAGTGGCCATATCAGCTCGAAAGGACAGCGGTTGTTTCACTGTTGCATTTCTTGGCTTGTTCAAGGCCCTGCTAGCCCTCGGCCTGTGCTGGAAGACACAAAGTTCCCATGCTGAAGGAAAGGCATGGGAAGCTTGAAGAAGGCTGAAGGCAGCCTGTGTGTAAATACAGTATAGAATTATCTATAGGAAGCATGAGGTGTTTTGTCCTGGTTTTCCTGTCAGTTCAGGAAAGGTAAATTATTGTGCAATGGCAACAAGGTGCTGCTAATAGGACCTGATAACAAAGCAGACGTGTTTTGCTTGTTCCCTGGGATCCTTTGATCCCACAGAAGCACACCCACATTTTCAGAGTGCAATAGTATTTTTCTGTTGCCCCACGTTCTCCTCTAGCCTCTTCTGTTCAGGTGACAGCGCTGTGCAGTGACAAGTACGGGTACATTTCTCTGTTTGCTGAGTAGGTATTGCCTTCTCCTGCAAGGATTGCACCTGATGAGCTTAAGGTATCAGCCTCTTCTGTTAACAGTCTTCCTTTCTTTGTTCACTTTTCTTTCCTGCCCTTCCTTCCTTCTTTCCTGCTTTCCTTCCTGCCTGCCTTCCTTCGTGTTATCCTTCTGTCTTTCCATAGGCATTATGGCCAGGAGATGGTGAAGATGTTGCTGAATCACCAAGAATGAAAAATGCTTTTGGAACGATCCGTTCCCACCCGTGACCTGGAGGATATTCTGAGAAGAATTAAGAGAAAGTAAGTGCTTGGCAGGAGAAATGTCTCCTTTGTGCAAGTACTGCCACTGCTAATAGGAGATCAAATATACCGAATCTGTCTTTATCTCATTCCTATTTTGTAGAATAATTTTTCTGCTGGGAACGATCTGTTAATCCCCAGCCTGTTCATCTGCAGACCACAAAGGAACTGATATTATTATGGAAAAAGTGGAGTTCTGAATATTTTCAATAATGGTTGCAAACAGGAAATGGGAAGAGGAGAAAATGGGTTTACATTTAAGCATAACCTCCTGCTCCCCCACACTCTCCCTACTCTGCCCCCCGTGAAGCAATTTTGTGAGAATAGTGCTTCTGAAGATAACAGAGTCTTTGCAAAAGACACCAGAACCACTAGTGCCAAGAAAATTTCCAAACATGCAAAAGATATCCAAGTCAATTCTAATGACTACAATTACTGTCTGTCTTTCCAGAGCATTGCCCTGCTGTCAAAGTGTGGAGCTGCAAGAAGCTTGGTGAATTCAGCAGCATTCAGTGGAAATTCATTTGTTTGTTTGGGAGGACTTTTTATTCTTTTTTTATTGACATTATAGAAGGGAGTGTGCTTTTGTGCAGGAACAGGGAGAGCCAGGTTGAACCAAATCCCCTTCCAACACAATGGGCCCACCCCGCAACGAGTCCAAATTTCTCTGCTGCTTCCTTTAAGAACACTTGTTGCCTACCAGTTAGCATTATTCCCATTTATGCTCAAGACTCAGGAATTTGGGATTTTAGACTGCTGCTCAGTATGGCAGTACCCATAACCTGTCTTGAGCTATTGCAAGCAAAGAGTTGGTGCCACCGAATCTCTGGTCTTTTTCCTTCTCTAAGTTAGGAAATGTTTCTCTAAGCCTTGGTAGCAGTGATCCTGGTTCTAACTTGTGTTTTAAACAGGCAATTTCCTATTTGATATTCTAAAGATTGGTGGGGTTTCTCTATGTCTCTGTAGGGGATGCAAGAGCAGAAGGGTGAACGCCCATCTGTCAAGAGCCCTGTGAAGAAGAGGAGCGATGGCTCCAAGAAGCCCCAGGCCCCATTGCCTTCTAGTCAAGGCTACTGAGCACTTTTGTTAGATGTGACAAAGCACATGACAGGCTTGACATGTCTCTTCCTCAGGAAAATCTTTCTGGCAGAGATGGCCAGAGATTGTTTCCTTTCCCTACAAATGCTGTATGATAAAAAATATCTACTTCTGCATTACACTGGACAAGCTTGAATGGCTATTAAGCATGCGTGGTTGGCTTCTTGAATTAAGTCTGGGATCGTTTTTGTGGGGAGGGGTGTTAAAAGGAGGAAGTAAGGCGAGTCTTCCTCGCCCTCAACTCTCTACCTTTTCTATTAATGACAATAAAAATGGCTTTTGGGGCAACTCGAGTTTTGCAAAGAATGAATTTGTGGTTGAAATTGTTTGTGTTCTTTGGACCTACCTACTACTTTCATCCTTTCCCATTGCAAGCACAGCTCAGCAAACATAAATTGACAGGCAATCAATTATTGAAGTTTCAGGTAACTATCTCAAGCCCAGTTTCTTCTAACTTTTAATGAAAATCCTCATTTCTTTAGGATTAGTGTTTCACTGGATTTCTGCAGCCCTGTGTAGAAAGCTGCTGTAGCCAGAGTGTTTGGAGTTGGTTTTATGCCCTTTATGTGTGGAACAGTAGGCAGGGCTCTCCTAGCAGAAAACAGTTTGTCCAAGACCAGGGCCATGGTGCTGGCAGAAGCGCAGCGGCCCCGCTCCCAGTCCAAGAGTCTGTGAGCTGAGCCGTGCCGGGGAGAAAAGACACCGAGGGGCTCCAGCCCAGCTGCTTCACCTGCCGTGACCATTCCACGCAGCTCTGCACTGGGAGAAAGTCGACGCCGGATGAGCCACCGAGCTTTCATCTGCTGCTAGAAGTCCTTTGATGACCAAGTGACCCTCCTGGTGGATGCAGGAAAGGCTGTGGATGTTGTCCATTTGGACTCCAGCAAGGCCTTTGACACTGTCTCCCACAGCATTCCCTGGAAAAGCTGCAGCCTGCGGCTTGGACAGGAGCATTCCCAGATGGCCAGGCCCAGAGAGTGGTGCTGAAGGGTGCTGCATCCAGTTTGGGATCAATCACCAGTGGTGTCCCTCAGGGACCTGTGCTGGGACCAGTCCTGTTCAATATTTTTATTGATGACATGGATGAGGGTATGGAGTCTTTTATTAGCAAATTTACAGACACACTGAGCTGGGAGCATGTGTCGATCTGTTGGAAGGTAGGAGGGCTCTGCAGAGAGACTTGGATGAATGGGCAGAGTCCAATAAAATGAAGTTTAATAAATCCAAGTGCTGAGTCCTGCATTTTGGCCTCCATAAGCCCCTGCAGTGTTATAGGTTTGGGATGGTGTGGCTGGACAGTGCCCAGGTGAAACACTAATCTTAAAGAAATGAGGATTTTCATTAAAAGTTAGAAGACACTGAGCTTGAGATAGTTACTTGAAACTTCAATAATTGATTGCCTGTCAATTTATGTTTGCTCGCGATGGGAAAGGATGAAAATAGTAGGTAGGTCCAAAGAGCACAAACAATTGCAACCAGAAACTCATTCTTTGCAAAACTGGAGTTGCCCCAAAAGCCATTTTATTGTCATTAATAGAAAAGGTAGAGAGTTGAGGGCGAGGAAGACTGGCCTTACTTTCTCCTTTTAACACCCCTCCCCACAAAAACGATCCCAGACTTAATTCAAGAAGCCAACCACGCATGCTTAATAGCAATTCAAGCTAATTTCCATAGCAAGAGGGGGATTCCAGGGGCTGGTATTATGAATATGTATTTGTCCGACTCCTTTGTCCATTAATAGACTCTGTGATCACCTGTGATTTTGCAGTGTGTATTAGAGGGCTACCCCACGCTGCTGCCCAGTGCTAAATAAACAGAGACTTTCAAACCTTAAGGTAGAGAGTCTTTTGTCTGTCACAGTTGAGTATGGGTATTAGACCAATACTCATATTTTGGTAAATCACAGGCAGGAAGGGACCTGGGGGTACTGGTCGACAGCCGACTGAACATGAGCCAGCAGTGTGCCCTGGTGGCCAAGAAGGCCAAAGGCCCTGGGCCTGGGTCAGGAATAGTGTGGCCAGCAGGAGCAGCGAGGTCATTTTTGCCCTGTACTGGGCACTGGTGAGGCCACAGCTTGAGTGCAGTGTCCAGTTCTGGGCCCCTCAGTTTAGGAAGGACCTTGAGACATTTGAGCGTGTCTAGAAGAGGCAACAAGGCTGGTGAGGGGCTTGGAACACAAGTCCTTCCCCTGAGAGGAAGGACTGAGGGAGATGGGGTTGTTCAGCCTGGAGAAAAGGAGACTCAGGGGTGACCTTATCACTCTCTACAACTCCCTGAAAGGTGGCTGTAGTCAGGTGAAGGTTGGTCTCTTTCTCCAAGCAGCACTGACAGAACAACAGGAAACAGTCTGACGTTGCACCCAGAGAAATATAGGTTGGATATTAGACAAAAGTGATCAAGTACTGGAATTGTCTGCACAGGGAGATAGATGGTGGAGTCACCATCCTTGGATGTGCAATTAAAAAAGGACTGGATGTAGCACTCAGTGCCATGGCTCAGCTGAGGTGTTAGGGCATGGATTGAACTTGATGATCTTGAAGGTCTCTTCCAACCCAGTGATTCTGTAATTGTGTGGAAGGACAAGAAATAATTCAGCCTTGCCAGCATTGCTTAAGAGTGTGTTGGGGTTCTTGAGCAAGGCTACATATTTGGGGAAACAGCTTTGGAGAAAAGGGGCTTGCTTCTTAAGGAAAGTGCTTCCCAAGGAGCTCGCAGTGAGGTAGGTGCAAGTGTCCCCCTTTGGCTCTCTGTGGTCCTTTCAGTCCTTGAGGCCCACTGCCCTTGGCAGAGGGGCAGGGAAAGCAAGAAAGCTCTGAAGAGCAGGTTTGGAATTTGCCTGGACCTGTGCAGACCAAGCCAAGCACCTGCAGCAGGGTGTGTTACCCCGATTTGGACAGAGGTGTGAGCAGGAGCATCTCTGTCCAGCTGCGAGCCCCAAAGTTCTCTTGGAGAGCTGGGAATTCAAAGGCCTTTACACACACGCTTTTCACATCTTACCTGCCTGCTGTTTTCTAACTCTTGGCAGTATGCAATTGCCTCTCGCTTGGTGGAAGTTCCTATGGGCCAGGGCCAGCACAGAGTTGGGCTGTGTGGGCCGGGAAAAGAGCAGAGTCTTGGCTGATCTTGGCGTGTCCCTGGCCTCAGCAAAGGCTTGGAAGGTTTGCCTCCTGAGCCATCCTGCTCATTGGCTCTTCCTATGTGCCTTGAAGAGAACAGGGCAGGCATTTCTGGGAGCTGGGCATTAGCAGGACTTAAAACAGGGGCGTGTTGTGGAGCAAGCCCAGCTGAGATACCCTGAGAGGAGCCAGCCCAGTGCTCCTCACTCCTCTCTGCTGAACCCAGATTGTTTGTCTGGTTTTGGGAGACCCTGGCTCTGTCAGGGGATGCTATGTGGACACGAGACAGCTGCTCCTGTCCCGCTGGGTCCCAGCAGTGCCTCGCAGCAGTCCTGCATGCACAGGGATGCTGGTCAAGAGAGGTCCTGGAAGCTGAGGCAGCTGATTTTAAGCTTATGCAGGTGCCTACAGGTCAAGGCCAACTGTGTTCCCTCAGGATACAGCAGTCCTGAGGGTTCCCCCCAGAGCTGTGTGAAGCTGCCCACTTCTTTTGCCACCAGTTGCTTTCCTGTGGAATGTTCTACCTCGGCCAAGAGTAAAGAGGGAGCTGGAGAAAGAGCTTGCCAGGCCGCTCTCCATCCTTTCCCAGCAGTCCTGGCCAAGTGCAGAAGTCCGAGCTGAGTGCCAATGTGCGAATGGAACAGCCGTGCACAGGAAGGGTTGGTGGGAAGGATGATCCAGGAGCCATAGGCCTGGCAGCCTGAGCTTGCTACTGAGGAATGCCTTGGAGCAGATCCTCCTGAGTGCCATCCTACAGCCCCTGCAGGGAACCAGGGGGTCTGCTGGAGGCTGGGAAAGCTCTGCGGAGGGATGGGGACAGCTGGGGGTCCTGGCAGACTGTTGAGGGCTTCTGTGGGCTGTTTAGAGGGGTTGGTGTTGTTGGGCATCTTGGGGAAGGAGTTGCCTGGAAGGTGAGAGGTCTAGGCTGGAACTGGGAGTCAGCTTGAAGGCAGCATCTGTGGTTTGGCACAGCTTTGGCCTTCGAGGGCAGAAGGAAGAGATGTGATTTTTTCTGTTAGTGGTCCTGATTCTCCTGCAGGGAAGAAGTGGGGACAGCTGTACTTTATAAAACACTTAGATACCTGTAGCAGGAGGAGGATTAGCCATTTGCATTCTACTCATTTGTTTGGGTTAAATTTAGAGCACTGAGTGGACTTTGATTCCTTGCGAGCTTTTATTCCTTCATAGAATTAGGATGTTATCACCTCTTCATAGAAAACCATTTGCAAAGCAAAGAATGGCCCTTTTATTACCTCTGTGTAGTGTTGTTTTGTAAAGTGACTCTCAAGGGATGACATAAAGGCAAATGAGTTGCTGCTTGGAGATGGGAAGCAAACTTCCAAATTTCAAATTCCATTCTCAGGCCATGCCAATGAATTTGGGAAGTTTGTAACTTTTTCAAACTACATGAGTTGAGTAAATGGGAAGGAAAGCTTTCCTGAATTGAGGATTCTTAAATGCCCTGAGCCCACAGAGCAGGGCTCTGTCTGCTGATGATTTGAGCCACTCCTAACATTCCTGTCGGGCTGTCTTAGACACTTGGGCCAAGGGATTCCTTCCAACCAGGGCCACTTTGGATGGGCTGAGGGTGTCCCCAGGGCAGGTGGCAGGGTGTGCAAGGGCCCTTGTGACACAGTGCAGCACGGTCACCATGGCATGGAACAGGACAGGGTGTCACAGGACCCTTTGTGATGTGTGGTGACATAGGAGCTGGCGGTGACACGGCCACACCACAGTGCTCGGAGCACGCGACGGGACAGGACGCGCCAGAGCGGTGCTGTGAGGAGCCCCCGCACAGCGCACTCTTTGTGTCTGACCCGGAGCTTTTCCCAAGTGTTATTCCTGCAGGTGGCCTTGAGACCAGACTGAGCCCTTGAGACCAGACTGCAGGACCTGCTGTCCTGTAGTCTTCCCAGGACATTAGTCTTGCAGGTGCCTTCCAGGCTCCACCACAGGACTTGCTGACTCGGAGCTTTTCCGAGCCATCTCTCGACAAGTAGCCATCAGTCCAATCACTGACATGGAGCAGAGAGCCCCAAGAGTGCCCAAGGTGACCTGGGGGAAGGAGGAGGAAGAAAGTCCTGGAGGTGCCCCAGCACAGGAGACTGAAGAGCTGGTGCCGATCCAGCCAGCGCAGGAGGGTGAGTGGCAGAGCTGGGCCTCAGGGCTGGTGCCTGCATCCAGCTTGGCCCCATGCCATGCCATCCCATCCCATCCCATGCTATCCCATCCCATCCCATCCCATCCCATCCCATCCCATCCCATCCCATCCCATCCCATCCCATCCCATCCCATCCCATGGGGACATGGCCAGGGACAGGACAGAAGAGGGCCCGGGCAGACACCCTGCAGTGCCCGTGCTCCATCCCCTGGGGCATCCTGGGGCTATCCCTGCCTGGGCAGGGCAGGGCTGGGCTGTGTTCTCCAGCCTCTCCTGCAGCCCCTCAGCTCTGGCTGTGCTCGCTCTTTGCCAGGTGCAGCCATGGACCGGACACAAGAGCAGGAACCCACCAGTGGCCTCTTCCACACAACACTGAAGGTACCTGCAGCCATCCCCACCTGGGCTGGGCCTGCTGTCACTGCTCAGCCCAGCACAGCGTTTGCAGCACTCCATGGAACATCCCTCTCTTCCTGCCCTTTGTTCTCCTGCTGGACTTGCAAATTCTTTAAATGCATTTGGCAGGACCAGACCAGCGCCATGGGCACTGGGTCCATGGAGAACTGTGATGTCTACAGCACCAACACCAGCGCTGCTCTGCTGGATATGCTTGTAGAAGAGGGTTTGCCCAACCCAAAGCAAGTAAGCAGCCTGTGGCCAGGCTTTGATCCTCCCAGCAATTGCTTGGCCTCCCACTAGGGCCCTGCGTCCCCTGTCACTGCCCTGTGCTTTTCAGGTCCTGAGGTGCTTGGACATGACCAAATACGGGGCCAGCCTCCTGGAGATGATGTCAAAGAACCTGCAGAGCGAGTGCAGGGAGAGGCGTCGCCTGGCGCTCAGCGGCCTCGTGGTGCCTCCCCTGAGTCCCCCCATGGTGAGAAGGGAGCAGTTGCTGAAGCCCTGCCAGCAGCGTGAGGCTGGGCAACGCAGTCGCTTGGGCATGGCTGGGCTTCGGGTGCTGGGGCAGCTGCTCCCAGTTCTCCTGCCTCCCAGTTCAGCTGCCCGAGTTCTTTGTGACAGGCCTTTGGTCTCTAGGCCCTGCAACTGCAGGGTAGCCTTCCACAGAGTTGTGTTCCTTACAGGCAAAAAAAGTGTGGACCCTGACTGAAAACCTTGTGGAGCTCCTGCAGGAAAACGATTACAACATGGTCAGGATGGCCATCATTCTACTCAGACATCTGTTCGTGTGTAATGGTGCCCCTATGCACAGCCCCATCGCCCTGCGTCTGGCTGAGGTGCTCCTGCCACTCTTTGACAGCGTAAGGCTCTGTGCTCCAGGCCACAGCACCGGGTGCAGCCCGGACACTTTGTGGCCCACGGATTTCAACGCTGGTGCCCAGGTGGGCCTGAAGGAACCAATGCTTAGGGCTGTTTTCCTTCCTTTCATACAGGATGATAGCCAGGTGCAGCTGGGTTCCATGATTCTCTTTCAAGAGATGATGGATTTATTAATGGAAGAGGAAAGAAAGGCCCTGAAATCACATGTGCAGCAGAGCCTGTTCCCACTCTCTTTCCACTGCCATGATGAGAATCCGGAGGTGGCAGAGGTGAGGACGCGTGGGCTGCTGGTGTCCCCCTGGGAGGGGGCTCGGCTGCCTCCTGCTCTGGTGCCTGGCGGGCTGCAGCCTCCTCCAGGCCTTGGCACAGGGACGCGGGTCCTGTGCCCTGGGCTGTGGGGCCATCTCTGCACCTCTGCTGCTCTCCAGGCTTCTCGGGAAACGCTGCATTGTTCAGCAAGGTTCCTGAAGAGGAGGGATATTGAACAGATGCTGCAGGTGGATAAGACATGGAGGTTCGGTGAGGGACTGGTAAGGACAGCCTGGAAGCCCCAGGCTCAGCCTGGAGAAGCCCCCTGCCCGTGGTGCTCACTGTGTGCGCTTGACCGCTGTGGCCCTGCCCAGTGCTGCACGCAGGGGCCGCACGGGCTCTTCTCCAGGCTCCTGTGGGCCCGAGCCGGGTGCCAACTGAGCCCGGTGCCAGCGGCTGCTGGCCGCGCCTCAGGGCTGTGCGGGCAGGGGAAGCCGGGGCCGGGCACGGGCAGCACCTGGCAAAGGGGCAGAGCCCGCCCTGACCCTTTTCTGCCACCGCTCTCTGCAGCTGGCACAGGACAGGAGCCGAGCGGCCGAGCACCTGCGCCAGGCCCTGCCGTACCTGCAGAGCCCCCAGGAGCCCCTGCGAGAGGCGGCCGTCAGGTTCATGGGTGAGCCCGGGCTCCCTCCCCGCCCCTCTTGCCGCAGCTCGGCCCCAGCCCCGCCTGCTGCCCCGGCAGCGCCATCCAGGCTCAGCGCCGCGGAGCCCCGGCTGCCCTCGGGGCTGCTGCCGCCCTCTGGCAGCCGTGCCCTTGGGCGTCAGCATGCGGCAAGGGCCCGGGCTGAGTGAGCCCTGCCGGGCCAGGAGGGCGAGTGGCCACAGGGCTGGCAGTGCCACTGGCAGGGAGCTGTGCTGCTGGGGCTGTGACAGGCTCTGTGTTCCCAGGGATGGCCGGGCAGTACCTGAGGGGGAAGAAGGAAGAGCTGCAGGTCATCTGTGAGGGTGAGTGAGGGCAGTGGGCTGTCAGCAGGTCCTGGCAGGAGGAGCTGCAGGCTCTAGCCCAGGTGCCGAGGGCTCTGCTCCCTGTGCGGACGGGGGTGGTGTGGGCAGAGCACACGGAGATTTCAGGGGCAAGTGAGGGATTCGTGGCCAGCAGCCTCGGGCTGATCCCAGTAGTCCCTGCTCCCTCCTGGCCATGACTAGAGCAGGCTGGCATGGCCCTGGCACAGGGGTCTCCTCAGATCCCTGCAGATCTGGGATCTGACCATTGTTCTATTCCTCTCTCTTCCAGCCCTTGAAGACATGGAACATGACACCAGCCCTGCCATTAGGAACCTTGCAACTGAAACAGCGTTCGTCCTCCGGGCAGTACAGAGAGCTCCCTACTCCATATTGCGGAAGCTGCAAGACCGATTCCGCGGGGCATGCAAGGGACGGCCTCGTCTGTGCGGCAGGGCCTGGCTGCGCTGCTGGAGCTCAGCAGAGAGCTGATGTTGTGGGTCCTGTCTGCTGTGGCCACCTGAACCAGCAGAGATTTTTCTTTAAGTTTGTTCTCCTTTTTGTTTTACTTTATTATATAAATCTAGGATGTATTAGAATAGACAGACTCCCAGTAGCTTTTTTTTTCCTGCCCGGGGTCTGCAGGGCATCAGGGAAGAGGGGGAGAAGGGTGCTTGTGCTCAGCAAGCTGCCCAGGCGTGCTGTGTTGCAGGGAAAATGGCCAGAAGCCCCTTGGCCTTTGGTGCTTGTGCTGAAGCCTTTGTGCTGGGGGCAGAGCGGGTGGGCAGGGGTTGGAGCTGCAGGGACCCCTGCAAGACGGGTGCCTGGAGATGGCCATGACCCCTGTCCCAGCCAGGAATCGCCATCGGTGTCCTCCTGCCCGGGTGTTGCTGGCTGGATTGCTGAGGGCTCGGTGGTGCCTCTTGCTCGGGCTCCTCTGGAGCTCCTGTGGTGCTGCAGCGCTGCTGCCAGGCAGGTTGGCGGGGCTGGGAGAGACCCTGAGGGGATGGGGCACTGGGAGCCATGAAGGGATGAGGGGCTGTGGAGGCCCTGATGGGACAAGGCAGTGGGAAGGCACAAGGGGGATGTGTCAGGGAGTGGGTGCCAAGAGGTTACAAGGGGACAGGAGACTCCTGAGGGGCCGGGGCAGTGGGAAGCCCTGAGGAACTGGGTGTCAGAGGCCATAAACAGCCCCTGGGCAGCCACCTTGTTCCTGAGCTGCTCTGGTGCTTCCCCAAAGCCTCTCCCAGGTCTGTGGCAGAAGCCTCAGCAGGAGTGGGGACACTGCCCAGGTGCCCAGGCTGGGCTGGCTGGAGTCAAGGAGGGCAAGGCTCCCATGCTGGGGGACAGCACAAGGTTCACTCCTTGTCGAGTACCCAAGGCATGTCACTGGGGTTTCTTCAAATACATTGCCTGCCTTTAGGCAAGCATTTCTGATACCTTCAGAAGCCTTACACTGGTCCCTGGTAGCATTACAAAGGATAATTATCTTACTAAAGTTTCCAGTACAAATAGTTGAGTATTCTGAGTACCTCAGCCCATAGAATCATGTAGTTGTGCAATCAGGATTCCATGCTCTCCGAGTTTATGGCAAATTTGGGGAAAACCTCCAGAAGGAGCCCCCAGAAAACAAAACCCCCACGACTCCTCCCCCCACCACTGGGTTCGGGAAGAATTTCCTCAGAGGAAAAGTGGAAAAAACCTGTTTATTTAACAAACAAAACATTCCCCAACACAAGAAATAAATATAAACAGCCCCAGATGACAAAAAAACTCTTTCACTGCTCTGAGAGGATGACAAACTCAGAAATCTCTCCTGCGAGTGGTCGGCCAGTTATCAGTCCCCGGCGCTGGGGATGACTGCTGCAGATCACAAATTGCAGACTCCCGGTGTTCCTTGGTGTTTCACAGGTCCCGGTCCAGAACAGGTTCAGATGGTATACAGAAAGGGAAAGAAAGCAAGAACAACAACAAAAAAAAAAACAGTCCAGGGAAAGAGATTGGACTGCCTAACTAAACTAACTAATAAGCAAAAGCAAAAGCCAGCAAAGCTGAAGCCAGCAAGCCAAGCAAGCAAGCAAAAGCCAGCAAACCTTGCCTCCCCTAAGCACAGACGATGGGGGAGGGGAGCCAACTGAAAAGTAGACAAAACAAACCTTCACTTGAACAGAATACACAATTGGGGATACAAACACCATAACATCAGCCCAGGACAGGGCACTACAACAGACTCCCCAGGGCAGTGCTCACAACACCAAGCCTGACAGAGCTCCAGAAGCATTTGGACAACACTCTCAGGCACATGCTGTGACCCGTGGGGTGTCCTGTGCAAGGCCAGGAGCTGCATGCCATGATCCTGATGAGCCCCTTCCAACTGCCCATATTCTACAGTTCTGTGATTCTAAGAACTCAGGCTGCAGGGAGGGCAGAAATAGGGGACCAGAGGGAAGAAATGAGGTGCATTGGAGAATCCAGTCACTGAGCTGACAGAAGATGCAGGATACAGGACCCTTCCCTCCCACCATTGCCATTCTTTCTCTCATCCCTTCCCCCACCTGCACACTAGAAGATGAAGAATATCACTCAAAGAAGAAGAACCTACTTGACTCCACTGTCCAGGAGAGCAGTCATTGCTTGTGCAGGAGTCACATTCTCCACCATGATCCCCAGGGTCTGACTGGCTGCTTTCTCAAACTCTGGGCAGTTACGCAGCACCTGGAGAAGGACTTGAGCCACCTCATCCACCTCAGAGTCCATGTCCTTCTCCAAGCTTGCAAAAAACTCTCCCAGAGTGACGATGGTCGAGCAGGACACCTTTGACCACAGCTTGGTCACCTGGGGAAGTCATGAGGGGAAACATAAGAATCACCTTGAAAAGAAAACCAGTTGCCTTAGACAAAAGTCCTGGGAAATGACAACACGTCCCACTGAGTCCAGAGGAACATAAAAGCACAACAAGAGCAGAAGAGTACAAGCCCAGGAAGGCACTTACTCTGGCACCAATTTCTGGCCTCAGACCTACTTACTGAAGGCCAAAAAATAAAAATTTCACTAAAGTGATCTACTTAACACTTCTATAATGTCAGCTCCTTTGATTTTGGGCTCTTTTATTTGAAAAACAAAGAACCAAATAAAAGCAAGTGCTGCCTTCAAACCATAAAGGCACAGGTCATAAGGATAAAGAGTCACGTGCTCCTGTTCAAAAAAGCAACACCAGCAGTTGAAGCACTCAGCCAGTGCTCAGTGCTCAGCCAGGAAATAGAAAACTCTGGCTCAGGTCTACAGATGAATTTGCAGTGTTGAATTACATCTTGGCCAGAGATTAGGACTCTGGCTTGCTGTATCTGTTTCTGTATTTGCACATTTCATTAGAATGGGAGCTCACTCAAAGATGAGTGTCAGATACCTGACCAGCCAGTAAATACAACTCCATGTACACACAGATCCTACAGATAGCTGACAGACATTAGAAATATAAGGTCTAAAAACAGAAATGAAGGCAGTCCCTGAGCACACATGTGGAGATGAACAAGCACATATCTACTCTACACACCGTGCATGAAGTACAGGGCACAATTCAGAACAATGTGCTCACCTCACTGGTAACTGCCAAGCAAATGTCATGAAGTCTTGAAAGCAGGACTTCTGAATGGGACCCAGCCAGGTGTTTGATGCTGAAGAGTCCCTTCTCCTTCTTCCTGAACACCAAGTACCAAAAGGATTGATTTTTCTCTCCACCCAAGAACGAGGCAGCATCCTCTGAAATTACCAGGCTGGCAGCTCTGTCAAACAATGGGAGGTGCTTTTCAAGGAGTACTTAATGAAATCATGAACTCATTGCCACAGGAAGCTGTGTCAGAAGCATACACAAATCTAAGAGGCAAACAGAGGGGTTCCAGAGCCCTCATTTGAGGCTGTTTTAGAAGACAGCCTTTTTGAAATCTCTGGCCCAGGAAGTCCCTATGTCACTGCTTCCTAGAAGCTGGGAGACTGGCCCATGCTGCTGTTTCTTCTCACCTCCTGGTACCTGTCCCTAAGACACAATCCCATGGGGCTGTTACTGGGGCATTTTCCTTCTTTGCCATCCCCAGCAGGCAGTTCAGCAGTGAGAGTCTGCACTGGCACTCTGGAGCTGAGTTTCCACTCTACAATCTAGGCCTGTCTGTCACCCACTCCACTCCACCTCCGCATTCCCACAAAAAACCAGCAGGATGTCCCACAAGATTCCACCCCTGGGCAAGAACACTTGAAGCTCTGCCTTTTCCCCAAATCCCTACCTAAACCAATCCCCGGAACAGCAACATGTTATTGCAAAGGTGCAAACAACTCTGTCTCTCAGCACTTGCTCTGTGCAAGCCCTGAGCTACAGGAAGGTGTGTGAGGCATCAGGGCTGGCGACCACAGCCAGCGGCAGGTTCCTGAGGCTGCAGAGCTCCCACTCCCTGCCAGACAGGGCCGACCAGCGGGAATGGCTGCCCCAGGAGGGAACCCCAGGGGCCTCTCTTGTCCCAGAGCCCTGATTTCCTCCAGCCCTGAGGACAGAGGCACTCTGCAACTCCCCGAGGAAGGACCTGCAGCCGCCTCTTGACAGCACCAAGCCAAGCCTGAACAGCCCAGGCTCAATTCTGGTCAGTCCTGAACGTGGAAGTGGCATCACTAGAAAAGAGCATTCCAAGTAGCATTCTTAGATCCCTCCTTCTTATCTCACCCTACTTGGGATCATAGCACAGGCAGTCCACCCACAAAGGAGAGACAAGAGCCACTAGGGACTATCTGCTGTGCATTTCCTACAGGCAGCAAACAGCCTGGGAGCACCAGGCAGCCCCTCCTGGCTGCCATCTGCCACACACAACTGCTCTGTTTGCGGGCAGGGACACGGCAGGCACTGCTTGTTCCCTCTTGGCATTGCAGGCCTGGGATGGCGGCAGCCAGGAGCCATTGGGCACGTCTGGGAGCAGCAGAACAATGGCACCAAGCCACTGAGTGCCATGCAGAGACAAGCCTTGCTGGGAGAGCAGAAAAGCTGGCTGCAGAGCCAGACAGCAGCACAGGCAGAGGGCCCTGGTGGTGAGTGGACAACTGATCGGGGTGGTGCCCGTAGGTGCCCAGTGAGCACACCCTGGCACACTGCCCCACTGCTCATCCCTGCAGTTACAGCTGCCTCCTGCCACCAGCACTGTACTTTGCACTATCAGGATGGGCAAAAGGCAGAGCTTAGGCCTTTACCACTGCTTTATTCAGCTCAACTTTCCAATGGATCTCATAGAACCAACTGCTGCAGTACTACCAAGCTGGAGTAACTCAAAAGTAGATTTGAGCTCATTCTCAGGACAGGCTGTGGACCCAAGATCCCAGCTGTGCTGGCTGAGGCAGGAGGCACTTTGTGCTCCTTGTGCACATGTGGGAAAAAGCTGCCACGGAGCAGGCTTACCTGAGGAGTTGCATGGGACACTGCCTTCCTCATGGATCATGGGCATACTGGGCACCT
Source organism: Catharus ustulatus (assembly GCF_009819885.2). Classification (NCBI taxonomy): domain Eukaryota; kingdom Metazoa; phylum Chordata; class Aves; order Passeriformes; family Turdidae; genus Catharus; species Catharus ustulatus. Next base: position 134,246 of record NW_024879556.1, read on the forward strand.
TGTCCTGCTTCCTCAAGACCTTCTTCTTCAAGGCATTACCAGGGTGTTTTCTCTGCACAATGGAAGCTGTGCCGTTGACAGGTGGTAAGCAAAAGCCTGCAGAGACCAAAGAAGAGCTTGTAATTGGAGAGTGCTGGACAGGGTGACGATGGAATGAACCAGAAAACTTGCTGGAGCTGGGTAACATCTCTTTGTTATCCCAAAGCACTTCAAGTAGAACACTGGCATGGGACAAGGATCACAGAATCACAGAATCCTAGAAGAGTTTGGGTTGGAAGACCCCTTTAACCAGTATCTAGTCCAACCCATGGGAGCAGGGACATTTTCATCTAGAACAGGTTCCTCAGAGCCCCATGTAAACTGGCCTTGAACCCCTTCAAGGATGGATCAACAACAGCTTCTCTGGGCAAACCCTTCTGGTATTTCATTGCCTTCATTATAAAAAATTCTCCCTAATATCTAATCTAAATCTACCCTCTTCTAGGTTAAAATCAAAGTGCAGTGATGCTTCCCCTAAGAAACAAGGAAAACCCAGTGTTGCTTTGCTTTTCATTTCCTGTTTCAGAGGCTGGCTGGGGAAGTTCCCAAAGGAAAGTGCAGATTACCTTGGGTGATGCCCTCGGGCTGAGTGCTGCCCCCGAAGGTCCCTGCTGCCGCCCTCGGGGCAGCGCACACAGCACTGCAGCCAGAGCCCTCAGCCGGGATTCACTGGGGAACGCTGCTTGCTCCTGGGGCTACAACAGCAGCACTGCCTCGGGCTTCAGCACAGCTCTGCAGCGCCAGCTCCTCGGCAGGGAGGGGCAGGAGACAGAGCTCTGGTGTTTGCATTAGGAGTTGAATTTGGTTTGTTCCATGTTGCACCTCGATTGAAAAGCATTCTTCTGGACTCTCCTTCCCTGGAAGCTGCTCTCCAGGAGAGAGTCTGAAGCCCCAGAGGACTTTGCAAGAAAGGATTTTCTACTCTGAAAGACTTTAGAGGTGAAGGTGGGAAGCTGATATTCTGTTAGTGACTCAGTGAGGCCATGGGCAAGACACTCCATGTCTCTATTTTTCTTTGGGGAATGGAAATCAATCCTATGCAAGCTTCCACTGAGATGCCAGCAGAACAGCCACCAGTCTGATTGCAACACTGTGCAAGGGCAAGCAAGGGGTCAAAAAGGACCACAAGTGTAGCCACCACTTACTTGCTTCAGCTGCATCCCTGGGCTCAATTGTCTCTGGAGGCAGCTGCAAGGATGTATTATTTTCTCTCCTTTTCTTCATCTCTTTCTGAAAAAGCTCAACATCCTTTGGCTCTAAGTTCTTTCCAGCCAACTTGCACAATGAAGCGTGGATCTAGTTGCAATGGAAATACATGGCAGACTGTTAAGCAGAGACACACAAACCAGGCACAACACCTCATCAGGAGCACAGAGTCCATGGAGTGCCATAGTCTTTAATCCAGCTCCATATACATTCCAATAGGAGAATGTCTCCCATTCTCACCTTGGCAATTACACACAGTGAGGTGGAACACTTCAGTGCCACAACCTTACACTTCTCCAACTGCAGCCTAGGACAGGAAGCCCTGCTTGAAGCATGAAAGTCATAGCAATGCTCCAAGACAAATGAAGAGCTCCCATGACCACGGAGCAGGCAGTTCAGTTCCTACAGGCCATGGCAGGAGAATAAAAACCATGTGCAATATGCAGCAAGGACAGGTAATTAGCTGTTGCTTAAGGCTCGTGGCCAGGAATTGCAGCTGTTTCCCAATTCCTGGCTTCTGAAAGACTCAGCTCTGAAGGACTCTGAATGCCTTGGCTCTGAGGCCAGGAGAACAAAAGGAGGAGTCATGTGAAAACAAGTTGCAGAAACACTGATATTAATGAGCAGAAAATTTGAGAATGAGAGGACTGTGAGGTACAGCCAGAAAGGTAACCCTGTCCTTATCCCTTACCTTTCCAAAGCCGTTCCTCAGGTCTTTGTCACTCCTAAGATCAGGGCTGGTGGGATGATCTGTCTCCTTGGCCTGGCTCACTGGGAGGACTGCTACTGGAAGCAAAGGTTCCTGTAAATCTCTGGCAGACTTCAAGTCCCTAAAAACGTCATGCTGGGCAACAGGCAAGACAGGTTCCAGACTGCAGAGCTCTCATAAGACACTGGGATGGTGCTTGAGAGCAGCAAGGTACATATGCCTAGACCATCTCCCAGTGGATGGGCTACTGGCAGCAGACATGGCATTGCACTGCTGGCCAGCAGACTGGAACCTGCTGCATGATGAAGGCCTCAGCCCTCGATGCTGGAGAGCCTCTGTGTTTGACAGAGAAGGGCAGAGATGGAGACTGCTCTTGACAGAGATTCTTATCTGCCCGTATGCTGATTTTAGTCAACATCTTCTTTCCAGTTCCTAAAAGAAGTCCTGTGCTCTAATACCTGTATGCATTTAGTTCAACATTTTCTTCTCTTTGTTGGAATATCTTAGAGGACATTGAAAGACAAGCTTAGGATTGCAGGAGTGTGTTATCCAAATGTAAATTATGTTCTTGACACTAGATAATTCATTTTCCCCAAGGATTTTCATTCTAAACTGTATGAGCTGGGGCCACTTTTGGGCCAGACTGAGGAAACGTGGATTTTCTTAATGCAAGTAGAACAATGTAACTCATTTGGAAATACTCCCCAACACAGCTATTAAAGCATTCTACACAGCACCTTTTAACCTTTAAGAGCTTAAAATCAAGTGTCAGCAAAGCAGAAAAAAACCCCAATGTTGTAAATCAATATTTCTTGTCCTTGCAGAATGGCTAGTTTAATAAGAGAGTTAGATACGGGCTTTGAGGAAGGAGGGCAATTCTGGATGAGAGATGAGCACTTGGAAAATAAGGGAATCTGGGAAGTTGGCAGGGAAACTACTGACCCCAGGGTAACCTGCTTGGGACCACTGCAGTCAGTCAGGTCTGCAAAATGGACACACAAAATTTAACAGAGGCTGCGATTCAAACCTAAGGCATCTCAAGCTCCGTATTCCATGGGACACACTTCCTGGAAACTTCTAAATAGCTGCACAGGGAAACCTGCTCCTGCCAGCAGCCCCTTGAGGCAGGCCAGGGGCACACCCTGCCCCACTTGCACAGAGCTCCCAGGGGAACAGCCTGGCCTCTGGGCTGCCCTGGGACAGCAGGGAGCCCAGAGCCCTGTGCTTTCAGCAATGGCTCAGCTGCACATGCAGCCTCCTGCTCCTCTCCCTGCCCCACAGCTCAGCAGCCCTACAGCCCCACGGGGCACTGGCAGCAGCACAGCTCATGGCAGGGGGCACCTGCAGGGCACAACTGTTCCCTGCCAATGTGCACAGGCTCTCCAGGCTGGCACAAGACCCTTCCTCCTGCCAGAGAGCGGCCCAGCTCCCACCTTAGCTGTGTGTGAGGCTGAGCCCTGCTGGGCCTTCCCCTTGTCCTCCTCCCTGGCAGTGACCCTGGGGCAGCGCTGCTCAGCTGCCTCTGCCGGGGCTCCTGGGCAAGGCCCCTGAGCCGGCCGGGAGCCCAGAGCTCCATTCCCAAGGCCGGGGTTCCGCACACACGTCTCCATGGCCAGCAGGGCCGGGAGTTTCCTGGGGAACAGAGGCATCCCAGGCGCTATCACACACCAAGAGCTCTTTCCCTTCATCCTCTGGGTTTGTGCTGTCGACCCAGAAGAAGCTGTAGGTCAGGTGCAAGAGAAGTGAGTTAATTGAACTCACACCTTTACAACCAACCCATCTAATGGGTGGGGAACTCAAAGCATATTTCAGTTCATGGAAAGATTGGTTGTTTTTTAATTTTCATGAAAATGGCATCAGTTGGATTTCTTGGAACAATATGGAGCTGGCAAGCCTGGAGAGAAGGGTTCTACCTCTTTATGTTTCCTGTTCCCTCCCCACTACTACAGGATCCTTTCCTTCCAAACAGTTGGAAACTCACACTGCTCTCTAGAATTTGACACTGTCTAGCAAGTAATTGTTTTCAGAAGTCGTTTTTAAGGCCATTGTTTCTGTAACTCCCACTCAGTTCTAGGTTGAGTATTGCATTATTGGGATTTTTTTATTTCTCTTTACAACAGAAGAAGTGCTGGGACACAAACAATGACACCATACATTAGACACAAAAGAAGCTTTGCTTTCCCCATTAGATGTCCCCAGTAATCTCCAAGCATGTAATTGGAGGGAATAAAGTGGTCATCCAAAAGATTCACTTTTGCTCTGCTTCACTGTTTGAAGGGTTTATTCCCTGCCTTCTTTCCTGCAGAGGCATCCAAGCCCAATACAAAGATGACCTGCCTCAAAACATTTCTGATCATGGCTCACACTGACCAATTAAATTTTTTCTTCATGGAAATAGCAGAGTGCAGGTCATTGTGACATACTCTTCCACAGAGCTGTTACAAGTAAGAGAACTAATTCTGTACATGGCTTCACAGAGGATAAAAATCATAAGGCAGCCAAGTAGTAAGAGTGGAACAATTGTCTCAAATAAGGATTATATTTCCCTGTAGAAACGCCAGGACAATTACAAAGCTGCAACAGCTAAGGTTTAATGATATAACTCATTTCTAGTCCAGCATGAGTCCTGCAAAAATGTCACAGTACTTACTGAGCAATACTTCTCCCTAGCTACACAAAGCATTCCACCTGCATATCAGCAATTAAGGAGTCATTCCAAAGAGGCTGTACCCAGAGGTTGGCAGAAATAACCCTGAGCAAAAGGACTAGGTGATCTGATCCCTTTCTTTGCATCAGCAAATGTATTTCTTCAAGTCTCATCTCTCCTATCACTACATTCCCAGAGAATGAAAAGGAACACTAGCAGACTTTCACTGAGGCTTTCAACTCGAAGGCATTGGCTGACACTGATGCACCAGAGACGGCATTTTCTCTGGCACAATTCCACCTGTCAGGGATCAGGCAAGGCAGGGACAGGGGCACAAGGCAGAAGGCATCTCCTGCCCCAGCCTCAGCCTGTAACACTGACACAGACAGAGACAGTCGGGCAAGAGATTTGTCATCGTCACCGTGCCATAGGTGGCTTTGGGCTTGGGCTGTCAGAGGATGACAAACTCAGACCCTGCATAGGCTGCATCCATTTGGAAGTCTCCTCCTTCAATGGAAAATTCAAAAGGACTTTCTGTCACAGGAGGTTTCCCTGTTTCTCCCAGTGCAAAACCAGGCAATGTCCATGAGTCATGTTCAGATCTCCAAGGGTTCAGCTCAGAAACTGCCCCAAGGAAAAACTTTCTCCTTCAAGGGCAGGAGGACAAAGTGGGAACATTTCTCATTTCATGTAAAATTATTTCTTTTTCTCTACTAATTGTAAGACTAGAAAGGCTGCAGGGAGATAAAAGGCATGGGCAGGATGGAGAAGAATGTTTCCTTTTCCTGTGCTGCATTTCCAGGGCCCCAAGGTCTCACTCCAGCTCCTGCCTCCAGACACTTCACACTGAAGGAATTTTCACTGCACCACTGGAGCACACTCCCAGTGACTGGGCTGTGGGAGAGTCCACTGAGCCCATCAAGGAGTTGAAACAAATTTAAAGAAATTTTAGAAAGAATGGTTATTAACCAAGCTTTCAAAATGTCACCTCTGAGTCAAAATTCCAATGGTCATTTTAGGACAGACATGCCATGTACCTACCTGCATGTTCAGGCATCTTCTCTTTGCTTCTGCTGCTGGATCTCGGCCTTGAGAAAATGTAGGACAAAAGAACATATGGCAAAGAAGAAAGAGAAAGGAGGGAAGAGGTGCAGCATGAAAGGAGGCAAACCATCCTCACTCGGTCACTCTGATGAAGGAGGAAATGCAACACATCAACCCAACAAGATGCAAAGCTGATTCATTCTCCTTAAGCTTTCAGTTGCTGCAGACAGACAGAGCTGGCCAAGCTTCAGCTGAAACACAGCACTCATTCTTCAACTTGCATCCTAACTCCTCAATTCTGCTGTCTCTCCTTTTGGAGCCAAGTTGCTCCTACAGCCTCCCTGAAGCAGCAAGAGCTGCTAAGCTGAGACACGAGTCTCTGTGGAGGGCAGCTACTTTGGTACTGCTGCTGAAGCTTGACTTTGGCTGCTCGTGCCTTACACTGGGGCCAGCCTCGTGCTCCAGGTGGTGAGAGCACTGCTGTGTCCTGAGAAGGATATTCCACCTCCTTGTCTTTTCAAGAAGAAAAGGCTTTTTCCAACTGACCTATTAAGCAAAGTGTAGTGTTTTAATGAAGGACTGCTTTTCAGGTGGTGGTGGGAGGTGACTTAATGTCAGAGCCAATGCTGGAGCCAATGAACTGACTGGTTTGGAAGGGTCATTGACCTGGCTAAATTTCGGGGTTGATATCTGGTTGGACCACTTGAAGGAGATAAGCACAGCCCTGTGGAATTGCACATTTAAAAATGAAAGAAGACCCGGAAAGCTTCTTGGCTTCTGGCCCCTGCGGAGGAAACTGGCCAGGCCCCACACGGCTGCGTGGCCGGGTCGGTGCTCGGCGCAGGTGAGATTTCTTCTGCTGTGGGTCCAGGCCACCCGGACTGTCCAGGCCTCCAGCACTGCCCAGGCTTCCAGCACTGCCCAGGACTCCAGCACTGCCCAGGCCACTGGCACTGCCCAGGCTTCCAGCACTGCCCAGGACTCCAGCACTGCCCAGGCTCCTGCACTGCCCAGGCCACCGGGACTGTCCAGGCCCTGCGGGTGACCGGAGCAGCCAGCACTGCTCAGCCAGAGTTGGCGTGGCCGGGACTGTCTCTGCACGGCTCGCAAATGAACTCAGTTTGCTCTGGAACAGAGCTGGAAGTGGCCCCACAGCCGGTGCTGGGCACGGCCCCGAGGCCAGGAGCAGCCAGGGCTGGCAGTGGCCGCCGCCATCCTGGAGCGGGAGCGGTAACGGGGCTGGGACTGCGCTATTGTGGCTGCCTCAGCAGGGCTCACAATGAACTTGGCTCGTTTAGTTCTTTTAGCGGCCATGCAGATCACAGAAGGACACAAACGGCAGCAGCAGCTTGTCTTGTTTTTCGGTGCCCCGTGGGAAGGAAAGGCGCAGGGGAGGTGCCGGCATCCAGCGCTGCTTTGCGCAGGGCCGGAGGGAACAGCGTGAGCAGCAGCGAGAGGCACGGCGAGCGGTCTCTGCCATGCAGAGCCGGCATGGGATCAACCTGTCAGCCCTGCAGGACTATAAAACGGTTTCAAGTGAAAAGGCTGGAGAGCAAACAAACCTCTGAACACCCACTGTCTCCGGAATCAGAAAAAGGAAAGGTGAGGACACTTAGAGACAACAACATGGACACTGAAGTCAATGAAGAGGGAGTAGAATTCTAGATGGAGGGGATTAGAGAAGATGCCTCAGTCTGAGGCTGAAATCCTCTTGCAAGGCTATAGAGAAGACATAATTGATACATCAAACCCTTTTTTTCCCTGTAATTCATGAAAATATATTGGGGGGATGCAGTGTTCTGAGCCCAGCCACGAACAGAGGCAGCAGTGCTGAAGGAGCAGATGTTGAAGTAAATTTGATTCAATGAGAAATTTGAACAGAGAGAAAGATGAGAAACCTTGCCCCAGTGATAGCAGTAGAAAATCTCTGTTCCCACAGATGGATTCGGAGAACTTTTGTTTTATACTGGAACAGCTTATCCTTAAAACAGCAACCCAATAAGTTGACAGGGCCCATGAAAGCAGCTGTGGCATAGCTGTGAGCTATGGGAGTAACTTTTCACACTGCAAGCACATTTTTCTTTCCCAGGCGGATGATTCACTGTGACATTAGAGCCACGACAGAACTGTTTCTTGTGGAGAAGTATCCATAGCATTGCAAGAGAAACTCCTCTCCCTGAGTGAATTGGAGAAAGACTGCTTTAGAGATGATAAACTGACTGATTTATCTCTGTACATTGTCAGTGGCAAAGAAAAGAAGGTGAGGGGAGAAGAAGTGTTCTGGAGGTTTATTCTGATTATTCTTATCCTTTTTCTGTTAATAGAGTTTTTCTTTGCACACTTTAAATTTTGTGCCTGTTTTGCCCTCCTTCTCCTAATTGCTTATCTGGCAAAAGAAACATCGGTAAATATATTCCAGTGGCTGTGCTGGCATTTAGCCAGCACTAGATCCACTACACAAGGATATTCAGATTGCACTTTAAAAGCCCCACCTAAGCTTTTTAATTGGAATGAAACTTCTGTGACTCCTTCTATATTGCTATCACTCAGATAAGCTTGATGGCTGTATTTTCTCACACATATCCAAACCAATATCTTTCCATCAGGTAGAGTCTATAAACTCTTCTCTAGCAGTTCGCCTTCTTTGATTTTAAGCCCAGACCTAAATATAAAACATTGATTGGATTATACATCTATACCCCAAAACTTATCTGGGATCTCATTTCACAGTGGAGGCCAAGCCTCTGAGAAGTTATGCCTCACATTGACTTTGGGCTTTCTTTCCTTCCAAACAGTTGGCAACCCACAGTGCTCTCCAGGATTTGACAATTACACTCAGCAAGTAATTGCTTTCCAAAGCTAGTTTTCATGGCTAGTTTTCTTTCTGTAGCTCCCACTAAGTTCTGGGTTGGGTTTAGTTGCTTGTTTATACTTGAGATACTACAAAATTAAGTGCTGCACGTAAACAACGACACCCATGGTCAAATTAAAAGAAGCAGCAGCAGAATTTGCACACACCTCTCCAGTAGTCAATATTTGTCCAAACATATTCTTGTGGGTGCTGAAGGTGACAGCCAAGGATGACAAGTATTCAATGACCTTCAGGATCCAGACTTATTCAATACAGGTTCCAAATGACATCACAAACATTACAGAGGGAATCAAAAGCCAAGCCCAGCAGAGGATACATCTTGAGATACTTCTAAGCCTGACCTCCTCTTCTCCACTGCCACCTCTGCTCTTGGGACATAGAGTGTGGGGTTTGACATTGAGCTGGATCATCATACATGGGCAAAATGGTGAATACACAAAGGTTGGCCTAAATACATGGGAGAGCTGACAGTGCAAAAGAACCTCAGAAGAGGGGAAGAGTGAGCAGAACAGCCCAGTGGAGCAGCAGACACCTTGGCTTACCTCATCTCCTGGGACTCTTGGACATCCAGCTGCAGAGAGCTGCTCAGAAACCCTGCAGCACTGCCAACACGGGGAGTTACTGCCTTGTGCATGGGCGGGGATCAAAGGCGGTCCCAGTGACCCCTTCTTCATATCCCCACCACTGGGATACAGTAAGGAAACCTGGAAAAATTAGAACACAGTGCACAGAGATAGCATCCATCCTTGCCCCCATTCATGGCTCAAGGCATTTAGCCATGCTTTTAACTGGCACCCATCAGGAAAAGACAAGTCATTTGAAACAGATGGAGCAGCCACACTCACCCTGCTGTGGAAAGTAAACCCACAGTTTTGGGAAATTGACTGTGGGGGACGTGCTCGTGTGCCCCACAGAATCAAACTCTCATCTCCAGAACCTCCAGAAGTGCTGGATTGGGCCTGGCTGCCAGCCAGCCAGTGACTCTGGAGACCACCTCGGTTCATTTAGTCCCTAGAGGCGTATGGGGACCTTGTGGCAATAATGCATACTTTGTTAATTGGACGTTCTTCGACCATTAAACTAGGGCTTTTTGTGTCACCTGGTGTCATCAACTCCAACTTTGAGTGTCACATACAGATTATGCTCTGGATGCCCGTGCCACCTTGCTTTATACCCACTGGGCAGCATCTGGCACAGTTTGTTCCATTTTTCAGCACAACCCAGGGCAGAGAAGTTAAGCGTGGCACTGCTGGTTTCAACAGTACTGGCCAACTTCACATTTTTTGGGCAAGTACTATCACAGCAGTTCAGCCAATCACAGTATGCACTAAAAATGGCAAGGAATTCACAGGACTTGCTGATACTGGGGCTGGCCATTTCATTCTCAAAAGCAGTGACTGGCCCAGTGACTGGCCCATGGTTGACCCGACCCTGCCTCCACTCTGATTGGGGTAGGAGGGCTGCATCACACCATTCATTGCTCTGCTCCCGTGTACATTATGGAGACGGGATGGATGCCCTGGGACAGTTTGGAACCACTGTGAGCACAGACCTTGATTCACATCACACTCTTTTGCATAGGGGCCACTGAACTGCTGTTCTGGATACAAATACTGAACATATGTAAGCTCATATGGAGAACAGATGACCCTGCTGTGTCTCTCAATGCCCCTGAAACGGCTTCAGAACCTACAGCAACTCAGAGATGAACAGCGATCTCCTGGGCACATACAGCCATCCTCTAGCCCTTGGAACACTCCTGTATTCTGCATGCCCAAGAAAAGTGGCAAATGGAGACTCTTTCAGGACTTGCAGGTGGCAAATGCAGTCATGGAGCCAATGGGTGCTTTACAACCTGTACTTCCCTCTCCAGAAATGATTCCTCTCAACTGGCCCCTCACAATCATAGATTTAAAAGCCTGCTTTTTCACATTCCCTTGCACCCTGATGATGCACCTCGCTTTGCCTTTTAAGTGCCCACCGTAAACCATGCAGTGTAACTTTCTTTTTGGTCCCTGATGGTATTTACCAGGACCACAGAGTGCTAATCATTTAGCTATCTCTCAGAAAGCTCACATTTAGCCAGCAGAGAAAGACCGGAGGCCTTACTTGACGAGTTCCACAAGAACCTTTATTGCATGCGAAGGGATTCAGGTAGGATTCTCTCCGAACAAAGGGCAGACAGTCTTATTTATAAGTTCAGGGGAGATACAAAGTACAGCCAATAAAAGTTTATACAAAAAACAGCATCCAATCTAAGAGAGAAGTTCTAAAGATGAACTGACCAATTACATAGACTAATTTCTAATCAATTATCTTCCGAACTGTTAGGAGAGTGACCAAATTCTTCAGGAATTTGGCTCAACCTTGGTATCTAGGATACCTTATCTATTATAGCAAGTTCCAGGGGCCAGGGGAAGATGGCTTTGGAGGAATTGTATCATCCACAGATAGTTGTTGTGTTAGCTGCAGGGTCCCCATCACACATTTATGGGTTGTTATTTTAATTAGGTGGGGAGTTTAAGTATACTATTTTTAAAAATCTTATGTCTAACTTTTGCTATTAGAAGAAAAGAAAAAACTTATATACATACAGAAAAGCTATTTTAATATTATACATATAGCATATATCCTAATAGTCGCAAAAAGTCAACAATATGTCATTCACTTATAACAGGCGTGTTCCTTTTATCCTTGCCCTCACTGTCCTTTTGTCACACACAGATACATACAGGGACAGTTCTTGGTTCATTTCTGGTTTGATTGAATGATTATGTTTGGTTTTCTTTTAGTTTTGTTTCCTTGCTGTTCCTGAAGTCCCCAGTCAGGAGCAGAGTGATTCTCACCAAGGAACTTTGTTGTGCTGTCGCTCAATATGAAATCTGTTTTTTGCTGATTCCTTGCTGGGGCTTTTTTAAGCGCTCTCAACCGCAGGTTGATAACAGGGTGAAGGAGCCCTGGCCCAGGCTCTGGCCCTGGGGGACACAGGGACGCTGTTGGGGGGTCCCTGTCCCCCTGTGCCACCCCCATGGCCCCAGCCCCTGTCCCCATGTCAGGCTCTGGGGTCGATCTAATGGAAAATCCTCTGGGGGAGGCTGTGGCACCAGAGGCAGGGGGACCCAGGGGAACAGGGGACCCTGCTGTGCACAAGCAGCGTTGGACTTGTCTGGGGGAGCTGTGAGGGGGGCTGGGCAGAGTGACCTCCCCTGGGGACACAGACAGCCCCAGTGATGTCACAGAGCCACTTGTGATGTCACAAAACATCTGTGATGTCACAAAACATCTGTGATGTCACACAGCCTCTGCGATATCACACATCCTGCTCTGATGTCACACAGCCCCTGTGATATCACACAGCCAGCTGTGATGTCACACAGCCCCTGTGATGCCACTGCCCAGTCTGGGATGTCATGCAGCATCCTTGTGATGTCACAGAGCCATCTCTGGGATGTCACCCTATGATGTCACAGTGTGTTCTGCTGATGTCACAGCCTGCTCTAAGATGTTACACAGTTTACAGTTGATGTTACACATCAACTCTCTGTGATGGCAGAGTCTCCTCTAGGGCCTTACACCCTACTTTATGATGTCACAGCCAGCTCTGTAATGTCACAACCCCCTAAGCAATGTCATGCAATGCTCTCTGTGATGTCACACTGAGCCATAGCATTCGTACTCTTCTGTTACAGCTTAGAGAATCGCATGTTTAGGGAATAAGTTATGGGTTATCTTGAAAAACTTAGAAGCTACAGATTAGCAATGTAACCCTTAAAAAGAGATATCCTAGTAGAAGGAGTCAAAGTTGACAAAGTCTGGTTATATAACATGCAGAACCATTTAAGCGAAACTGATCTACATTAGAAAATACTTAGAGTTAGCAAAAAAAACCCCATCAACCATAAATTTTGACAGTGAAGTCAATAAAGACCAGAATGAAGGGATTAACAGGTCAGGTAGTCATAGTAACAGGACAGAGGTAAAGAGTGAGGTAGACAATCCTTACTTCATCCTTTGAAGTCCTTTGATTCAATTTGAAGCCAACCAACCCAAAACCTAGGGAATACTGCGCAACCATAATGAGTAGGCAACTAATTTTAATACTGAGCGGGGAAAGGGCAGTGACAGGTTGTCACGGTCTGCACAACCTGAGCAGGGGTTGTGATGGTTCGTTTGACCACAGGGTGCAAAGGACAACAGCAAGAGACTAAGGGTTTGTTCAGCAGCAAGCAGCAAAGCAATTTATTGAGGGCCAACAATTCAGTTTTGTGGTAATGGTGAGAAGGAGAGAGATAAAAAGGTGATGAAGTAGGGAGGGAGAGAAGGGACACAGAGAGAGAGGGAGACACAGAGAAAGAGAAAGAGAGAGAGGGACAAAAAGAATAGAGAGAGAGACAGAGGGACAGAGAGAGAGACAGAGAGAAAGAGAGAGAATAGGGGGAATAGCTACCAACAGATGGAACGTCCTTGGATCATCCAGCGACGTCTTCCATCTGTGGGGAGAAAGAAGTCACGAAGGTCTCTCTGGAGAGTACAGTAATTTAACGACTATAAGGCGCACCCTTTTGACTAAAAATTTCCCTTGAACCCGGAAGTGCACCTCATAGTCCAGTGCGCCTTATCTGATGGACAAAATTGCGAAATTTGCCAAACCGGAAGTGAGAGCTGTGAGCCGTGGGGGGAGCCGGAAGTGCCGCGGCAGCCAGCTGGGGGCGGGCCTGGAGGCCTGCGGTACTGCCCCTGCCGGGTGGAGGCGGGCCAGGGGGCCCGCGGCACCACCCCTTCCCGGGTCCAGGCAGTCCCAGGAGCCCATGGCTGCCGGGTGAATGCCGCCCAGGGGGCCCACAGCATCCCCCTTCCCGGGTCCAGGCTGCAGGGTTGTGGCGGGGACTTGGCTCGCAACCGTGCGGGGTGAGCTGGGGGCAGAGCCTCGCTGCAAAAAAAAGTGCGCCTTATAATCCGGTGCGCCTTATCTGATCTACAAAGTTGCGAATTTTGCCGACTCCGGGGGGGTGCGCCTTATAGTCCGGTGTGCCTTATGGTCATGAAATTACTGTAATAATATTATAGTCCGTTTCAAGGGGAGTGGCCGCTGGCCAAAAGGTAGGGAGATTTATGGACTATTGTGTGTGAGGCCTGTTGCTCAGGTGCAGAAAGTACGGTTCCTTCAGCCCGTACCTGCCCAAATGCAGTGCAGCGTGACAGTACAGCGCACACCCAACACAGTCCCTTGGCAAGCATCCACCTTAGCCAGGCCCAGCAGCTCCTGCCCAAAGAGAGAGGTGGGGTCCAGGGGTCTCAAGGCTCTCAGGTTCTCAGAGTCTCAGTCTCTAACAATGATTGTGAGGCAGATCAGGCAATCTTCGGACCGACACTTACACAGGTAATAAATATCTACAGGCGTTTTAGAATATGCATGATTTTTATGAATAAATAAAGGACCCAAAGTTGTAGAGGGGCGTGCACGCCTTTGGGAGAGATCCCGCGTGTTTGTCCAGCGATGAAATAAACATATCCTTTTGACTAAATCGGCTGAAAGGTATTTTCCTTGCCTTTTGTGGTTCAATACTGTCACTCTGTATTGTCACAGCACACACTTTGACCTCACAGCCACTCTAGGATGTCATACAGCCATGCCATGGTGTCACGGTCTGCTCTGTGATGTCACACAGTCCCCTCTATGATGCCACAGTCGTTCAATGACCTCACACAACAAACTCGGTGATGTCACAGCCCCATCTGTGACCTCACACAACCCACTCTGTGCTGTCACACAGCCCCTTTCTGACATCACAGCTGCTCTCTGGCTCCAGGACACAGCCACACAGGTGCCACTGTGACACAGCCCCCTCTGGGACATCACACAGCCCCTGCCAGTGCTGAGCACCTGCGAGCTCTGTCTGTGTCCTGCTCGTGTCCCTGACAAGTCCTGGTAGTGCCCCATCCTCCATGAGGCACCACAGGGTCACAATGGCCCCTTGGTTCCCTGAGATCCCACAGTGTCACCATGGTTGCTGTCAGAGGCTGGATGAGATCCATGTCCCAGACACCTCGGGATGCTCAGAATGCCTGAGTGAGGCCGGGGAAGGGTCAGGCCTTGCTTTGTGGGGGGACAGAGCCCCGGCCCCAGCCCTAGGCTAGCAGAGCTGTCAATCAAACAGCAAGGGTGCTACTAACCCAGCTCTTATTGGCTGAGCTGTCAATCAATCACACAACAGTCATCACTAACCCAGCTCTCATTGAATGAGCTTTCAATCAATCCATCAATTATTCAAAGCAGCAGCTGGTGCCTGCCATGACTCTGATTGGGCAAGCAACTGGAAGTCCTTCCCGAGGGCCGGGCCCATGAAGGGTCAGGGCGTTAATAGCCGGAGCACGAGGTCTGTCCCAGCTTTGGATCCTGGAACCCGAGCAGTTGCTTACCTGTATGTGTGTCTGCCTAGAGCTCTTCTCTCCTTCTGCTATCCTCTATTTCTTCTTCTTCTAAACCTAATTACCTGGAATACTCTTGGGTAACTTAACATCTTCAGTTTTTTGTTGAATTGGATGTTGAATTAACCGCTTTGGCTAAGTTCCTTGATTGTCTATATTTTGCCTGTAAAATTTTGTGTCATTTCCACCTCTTAGCTCTGTTGGTTAGAGCATGGTGCTGGTATCACTGCGGTTGTGGCTTCAGTCCGTGTGTGGGCCATTCACTGCAGAGCTGGACTTGATGATCCTTGTGAGTCCCGTCCCACCAAGAATATACTTTGCATCTGTCCATGTTGACAGTATCTGGATGGTGTTTGTCCTGTGCACCAAACTCGAGTAAAGGAACCTTTGGTCACCCCCAGCATTTCTGTGTTCTGGGGTGTTAGAGCCCTGCAGGCTCACAATGGCCTCTTGTTTCCAGGAGGCCCTGCTGTGTCACACTGGCCCTTGGTTCCATCAGCATCTGCAGTGTCACACAGGGTGATGACATTTGTCCTTGTTGTCCCTCACATCCCACAAACAGCCCCGAGCCACCCGGGAGGGACAGGCCCTGCTGTTTCAGGCCTGGGCTCGGGCCTTGGCCTTTCTGGTTCCTCCAACTAGCCCCAGGGAACCAAATATTCATTGTGACACAGCGGGCCTGCTTGTAACCAATTGTCCATTGTGATACTGCAGGCCTTAACACAGGGGCATGTTGTGGAGCAAGCCCAGCTGAGATACCCTGAGAGGAGCCAGCCCAGTGCTCCTCACTCCTCCCTGCTGAACCCAGATTGTTTGTCTGGTATTGGGATGATCCTGGCTCTGTCAGGGGGTGCTACATGGACACGAGACAGCTGCTCCTGTCCCGCTGGGTCCCAGCAGTGCCACGCAGAAGTCCTGCATGCACAGGGATGCTGGTCAAGAGAGGTCCTGGAAGCTGAGGCAGCTGATTTTAAGCTTATGCCAGTGCATACAGGTCAAGGCCAACTGTGTTCCCTCAGGATACAGCAGTCCTGAGGGTTGCCCCCAGAGCTGTGTGAAGCTACCCACTTCTTTTGCCATCAGTTGCTTTCCCGTGGAATGTTCTACCTCCACCAAGAGTAAAGAGGGAGCTGGAGAAAGAGCTTGCCAGGCCGCTCTCCATCCTTTCCCAGCAGTCCTGGCCAAGTGCAGAAGTCCGAGCTGAGCGCCAATGTGCGAATGGAACAGCCGTGCACAGGAAGGGTTGGTGGGAAGGATGATCCAGGAGCCATAGGCCTGGCAGCCTGAGCTTGCTACTGAGGAATGCCTTGGAGCAGATCCTCCTGAGTGCCATCCTAGGGCCCCTGCAGGGAACCAGGGGGTCTGCTGGAGGCTGGGAAAGCTCTGCGGAGGGATGGGGACAGCTGGGTGTCCTGGCAGATGTTGAGGGCTTCTGTGGGGCTGTTTAGGGGGGTTGGTGTTGTTGGGCATCTTGGGGAAGGAGTTGCCTGGAAGGTAGGAGGTCTGGCCTGAAACTGGAGTCCACTTGAAGGCAGCATCTGTGGTTTGGCATAGCTTTGGCTGTAGAGGTGTCCTGGGGTGACGTTATGGTGGCTTGTATCCCCAGTCGTGTGTTCTGTTTAAGCGAAAGTTTGTTTTGTCTACTTATCAGTTGGCTCCCCTCCCCCATGTCTGTACTTGGGAGGCTAGCTCTGCTGGCTCAGGCGGGCTGCTGAAACATAATATTAGAAAAATTAGATTTTAGTTAAACTTAAGTAGTTGATTGATCGTCTGTCATCTTATGTTTGCTCAGCTGTGCTTACAATGAGAAAAGTCGAAACTGGTAGGTAGGCCTGAAGAAGCACAAACAATCACAACCACAAACCCATTCTTTGAAAAATTGGAATATCCCCAGAAATCATTTGTATTGTCATTAATAGAAAAGGGTCGAAAGTTCAGGGCGAGGAAGACTCGCCTTACTTCCTCCTTTTAGGACCCCTCCTCACAAAAACGACCCCAGACTTAATTTAGGAAGCCATTTACGCATGCTTAAGAGCCATTCAAGCTAATTATCATAAGAAGCAGGGAATGAGAGGGGCTGGTATTATGAATATGTATTTGTCTGAATCTTTTGTCAATAAATAGACTCTGTGATCATCTGTGATTTTGCAGTGCATATTAGGGGGCTACCCCACACTGCTGCCCAGCACTGAATAAACATACCCTTTCTAACTTTAAATTGTTAGAGAGTCTTTTGTCCGTCACAGTTGAGTATCGGTACTAGACCAATACTCATATTTTGGTAAATCATTTCGCGACTCTGGTGGGACCCTGTTCTCTCTGGCCGAGGGGCCAGCGGGGTTCGGGACCCCTCTAGGGCGCCCGCCTGGGATCTTCCTAGGAGGAGGGCTCCTTTTCCTCACTGGCACCCCGGGGAGCAGAACTAGAACTGCCGGAGACACGGACAAAAAGGTATGTTATAAATTAAAGATAGGTACCTTTAGGAGAACCAAATTCGTAAGATACTGCAAGACATCGTGCGCACAGTGGAAAGGCCTAAAGTGGATTTGTTTGTAAGTTTCCGCAGAGCTTGAGCTGGCTTGTGTTCCAGGTGAGGCTGGAACTTGTGCCCCGTAGTGGGGGTGTATTGGCAGGCCAGTGGCAGCTGTCAGAGGTGGAGCTCGTGCAGCAGTGGGTCGGTGGAAGTTTTGTTTGTGGTTTAAAAGCAGCACAGTGGTGATTTCCAGCTTAAGGCACTGGCTGCGGGCATTGAGGTGTGATGACTGCATTTTTGGCTTGCAGAATACGGTGATCACAGTTTGTGCATGCTGAATGTGAGTGTGTCTAAGTGTGCAGTTTGTTTTTGTGAGCTTTGTGTGTTTGAACTGTGTAAGTTTTGTATAAGTTTTGTGAATAGAGTGTTTGAGAGTGTTTGGTTGTGATAGGTGAATCTTTTAGAAGTAAATAATGAGGAGATTTTAGAGAGAAAAAAAAGGAAAAAAAGAGAAAGAAAAATATAATAACTATTTGTCTTGGTCAGTGGCTTAAGCTTTGGAAGAATTACTCTAAGTAATTTGGTTCATTGAGTTTACTGTTAACTCTTTATTTTGTCAGTTGGTTTTACTCCTTCCCCTTTCCTCTGCTGATAAACGTATATGCCAAGGAATAGAAGGTTTAGGGAGGGGGATCCCAGCCCAAAGGACCTTCCCTGCCCCAGAGAGGGCTGTGACTCTAATCCGTGGGTTGTGTTTCATTGTGTAGCTTGTCAAGAATTGTGGGTCAGACAAGTGTTTAAGTGGAGGATACCTAAAAGTGGAATTTGTTATCTTTGTCATAGAAACGAGCAAAAGGCTACCCAGATAGTTATACGGGTCTTAATATCAACTGGTCAGGAGGACCCTGGTAGTAGTAGAATATTTGAACTGTTAGAAAACGGGGTTTCAGGAATCCTACAGAAGCCGGTGGAAATCCTTAGAGTTGAGTGTGCTCAGAATATTTTTGTACCAAGTTACTACCAGGTAAAACTCCGGAGCTGGGATAAAGTCAAAAGGTGTTGGGAGAAAAAGAATTTTCAGCATGGGAGCAAGTGAAAACAAAGAGATTCCTAAAGGTAGTCCTTTAGGATGTGTTTTAGCACATTGGAAGGAATTGGTAGATCATGAGAATGGAGAAACTAAAAGAGAGCTTATTAAGTTGTGCACACAGTGGTGGCCCCTCTATAGACTTGAGGAGGGGGCGAAGTGGCCCCCGTCAGGGACATTGGACTATAACACTTCAGTACAGCTGATGCTTTTCCTCAGGCGTGAGCAGAAATGGCATGAAGTTACTTATGCTGACATGTTTTTTTCTGTTAGGAATCACCCGGAGTGGCAAAGGGTTTGTGGAATGAGACCACCCTCTGACCCTTTAGTGTTGGCTCTTGAGAAAGATAATAGAACTAATAATGGGAAACCTAAGAGATGTTGTAGCACATGCTCAATAAATCAGAGGTGTACACATCCTGACAAAGTATATCGTATGGCAGCTCAGGAAGAGGAGACAGAAGAATTGCTTAAACCACCCCCTAAAAGACATGCTGGGTATGCAGTTACCACAAGCAAAGAGGTAATAGAGTCTGGACCATTGCCAGCAAGTACCTCTGCACAAAAGGCTGAAATAGTCGCCTTAACTCGGGCCTTAGAATTGGCAAAAGGAAAATAAATCAACATTTATGCAGACTCAAGATATGCATTTGGGGTGGTTCATGCACATGGAACCATTTGGAAAAAAGAGGACTGTTGAACTCACAAGGGAAGAATATTAAACACGCACAGGAAATATTAAAATTATTAGATGCAGTTCAGCTACCTGAAAAGGTAGCTATTACGCACATCAAGGCACACCAAAAAGTGAGCTCAGAATTGGAACAAGGAAATATGCAGGCGGACAGAGAGGCAAAAGACGCAGCCAAAGGTGAGGTACCCAACGAAATGGGAGGCAACATTAATTCCAGATGGAAAGATCTCTATTAAAGGTAAGCCAGTATATAACAAAAAGGATAAGAAACTTATTAAGGAGGAAGAAGCAACTTATAACCAGGAAGGGTGGGCTGTAACAAAAGAAGGAAAAATTGTGGTACCTTCCTACCTGTTGTGGTCATTAGTGCTAAAAGAACATGAGAAAACACATTGGGGAATAAATGCCCTATACAATTACTGGAAAGAGAGAATTTTGGCTAGAAAATTACAGTAATTTCATGACTATAAGGTGCACCCTTTTGACTAAATTTTTTCCCCGAACCCGGAAGTGCGCCTTATAGTCCGGTGTGCCTTATCTGATGGACAAAGTTGTGAAATTTGCCAAACCGGAAGTGCGAGCCACAAATGGCGGTGCCGTGGGAGTGCCAAGTCGCGTGGTGGGGGCGGGAGCGGGTGGCCACAGCCGGCAGGAGCCACAAGGGGAGGGAGGGAGCCAGCGCCGGCCCTGGCCCGGGCGGAACAAGAAGCCGGGCGGCGCCACCACAGGCGCGGGTGGAACAAGAAGCCGGGCAGTGCCGGCCCTGGCCCGGGCGAGGGAGAAACGAGAACCCGGGTGGCCCTTGCCCAGGCGAGGAGGGAACGAGAAGTGCGAGCCCGCAACAGCCCCGAGCAGAGCCTGCCCGGCGGCGGCATCGGAGCAGCAGTGGCGAAGCCCCTGCAGCCGCCAAAAGGCGGTGCCGGCTGAGCTGCTGAGGCCGCCAAAAAGTGGCGCCGGCCGAGCCCCCGCAGCCGCTGAGAAGCGGTGCCAGTCGAGCCCCTGCGGCCGCCGAGAAGCAGCGGCGGGGAAGCCCCTGCAGCCGCTGAAAATTGGCGGCGGCAAAGCGGCACCGGCCGAGCCCCTTGCAGCTGCCAAATCGTGGTGCCGGCAGAGCCCTTGCGGCCGCCGAAAAGCGGTGATAAGTCGCGCAGCCCTGGGGAAGCAGAGAGAAGCAGCGCGGCCGTGGGAAAACAACGGGAAGCGCCGCCGCCGCCAGCCGCAGGGAAGACAGGACGCAGCGCGGTCGCATGGTGGGAGCCAGGTGCCGTGAGCCGTGCCAGCCGGTGCCGGGGGCGGGTGGGAGTGCTGGGGCATGCTGCACAGGGAGGGCGCCTGGGGCTGCGATTAAAGGCTACACCGATCTTTGAAAACTGTTTGCAAATTGAGCGCCTGCCAGCAATTCGCTACTTTGTTGCGCACCGTGCGGCTCCTTGCTGCAAAAGAAAAGTGCGCCTTATAGTCCAGTGAGCCTTATCTGATCTACAAAGTTGCGAAATGTGCCAGCTCCCGGGGGGGTGCGCCTTATAGTCCGGTGCGCCTTATGGTCGTGAAATTACTGTACAAGGTACGGTGACACAAGTAGCTCATCAGTGTGGTCTTTGCCTCCGAACTAATCCTAAAAACTTTCCAAAACCTAAAGTTGGACAAATAGGGAAAGGTTGTGGACCTGGGCAACAATAGCAAATTGATTTTACAGAATTGCCCAGGAAAGGAGGGTAATGCTACCTTTTCACGATGGCCAGAAGCCTTCCCTACCCAGACAGCTAAGGCACAAGAAGCGACCAAAGCATTGTTACAAGAAATAATACCACATTTTGGAGTCCCAGCCACTATATCTTCCGATAGAGGGCCACATTTTATCTCGAAAATTGTACAGCAAATTAGTCGCCACCTTGGAATAGATTGGGAATTGCATACCCCATATCACCCTCAATCCAGTGGCCAAGTGGAAAAAATGAACCATTTGATCAAACAACAAATTGTTAGGCTAGGGCAAGAGGCAAATTTGCCTTGGACCCAAGCTCTTCCACTGGCACTAGTACGGATTAGAGCAAAACCAAGAACAAAAGGGAAATTAAACCCTTTTGAAATTTTGTATGGGAGACCATATGCAGTTCAAGCAGGAGTAACACCCATTCAAGTAGAGGAAGAGACTCTACACAAATACATGGTGGCCCTAAATAAACAACTTAGAGAAATTGGAAAATATGTGGCTGGGGCCCAAAGCAGAGAATTAGATGGGCCAGTGCATGATGTACAACCTGGGGATTATGTATATGTTAAGTCTTTTGCAGAAAAGACTTTGGAACCACAGTGGGAAGGACCATTCCAGGTACTCCTCACCACCTTCACAGCAGTCAAGATCAAAGAACAGAAGGCTTGGATCCATCACTCCCGAGTGAAGAAGGCTCCTGAGGAAACTGGAAAGATTGCACCAACGGACAGAGACCTAGACCTGAAGCTGAAGTTCACCAAGAACAGCGAGTAATGGACTTATAGTTATCATGGATATAATAGAAAGGGTTGTGACCCTTATGGTCATTGCCACAACTATAATAAGAGCTGAAGCGACACCACACCAGTACAATGTAACCAAGATTTACCAATGCCAAGGGAAAGCTTATGACTGTGACTCTCGTAGGGCTTTGAGCAAAATGTTAAGAGTTACAAATGCAAGTATGTGGGAAGGGAGGAATGTTTGGGGATGTGAATATGCATTCATGCAAGATGGGTTCCATGAGGCTCACTATCCACCCATGGAACTCATCCAAGTTGGTCCTGGATGCTGTGACAAAATACTTGACCACATGTCCTGAGTTTAGACTGAAAATTGAAGGGTGCGCAGCAAAAGGGTTTAATCTCGACTTTAACATCACTCAATATTGCATTGGGTTTCACAAAACCAAGGCGAGACCAACCCCACCAGTCTCAGAAAGGGCTGTAACAATTAAAATTCCGATTATTTCAGAGGAAAAAGAACAACCTATAATTCCCTTAATTACTAAAATTGGGCCATATGCTATCAAAAAAACAGGAATTCAGAGACTGCTAACTAATCCAGAATGGTCTCTGAAGCGAGTAGAAATGGGAATGCAGGTAAATGCTTCTGCCATTCGGCCAGAATGTGCCCCATTTCTCAAAACTCCTTTTATGGATTGGACTACTTGGCTTCAAAACCGTAGGCCCCCTAGTTTTAGGAAAAAGAGAGATCTCACTGGGATATTAGGAACAGGGAGTTTTAAACACGATGGATTCAGAGGTCCTAATGAACAAATTGACTGTGATGGGAAGTGATTTGGTTAAATTACAGCAGCCCTTGCAATCTTCCTTGTTAGCATTAGGAAACAATCATTGGAAACTGACTAAAATATTACCAAAATGGGAAAATACAGAAGAGCGAGACCGTGAGGTAATAATTAAAGCACTAGGCACAACTAGTGCGAACATTTCTTTGGCTCTTGGATGTACTCAAGCACAAATGTGGATGCAGTCAGTGGCTGCCGCAGTCATCAGAGAAGGTGAAGAAGGGATATTCCCTGCTGAAATTCGTAAAATTGTCTGGGACAATGCTTCTGAAATGGAGAGAGAGCTTCAATCTTGGTGGGTCTTAGTCAATTTTACCTATGATCCTGTGATAAATACAGTAACAGCTTTAGTTTTAACAATACACAATGCATCTGTGAGCTTGATACATCCAATAGTCGCTCTGGGACTAAATCACGAAGGGACTGCATTGTACCCTTCTGAGCATAGAATGTGGGCACAAGAAATTGAAGGGAAGTGGCAGACCATTAACCTAGAGCCCTGTTCTATGAGGAAACAATTAGGATATATATGTGAGGGAACTTTAGAAAATGATAAAGATACTTGCCTGGACATGGACCAAATCATTTGTCACTTTGAAATGCATCTAACCAACCAGACAACTTCACTTGTGTATATAGGACAAGGTTGTGTCTGCCTCAGAACAGCATGTCCCATCATAATGATAGACGACCAAATCGTAGATGAGACTCAGTTCAATTTATGTGTTTGCAATTTTGCTAAAATTAGAGGATGTGACTTTTCCTATTGGGCACCTGTAATATCACATCAGTACATAAAGGCAAACCTGGTTACTGTGCAGAAAATATTGCCTGTGCCTATAGGAATGAACTTAACCCTAGTCACTCAGCTACTGAAACATCAAGCTACTGAAACCCCACGCTGCTGCCCAGCGCTGAATAAACATACTCTTTCAAACTTTAAATGGTTAGAGAGTATTTTGTCCGTCACAGTTGAGTATCGGTACTAGACCAATACACATATTTTGGTAAATCAGCATAAGCTTAAAATCAGCTGCCTCAGCTTCCAGGACCTCTCTTGACCAGCATCCCTGTGCATGCAGGACTGCTGCGAGGCACTGCTGGGACAGGAGCAGCTGTCTCGTGTCCACGTAGCACCCCCTGACAGAGCCAGGATCATCCCAATACCAGACAAACAATCTGGGTTCAGCAGGGAGGAGCGAGGAGCACTGGGCTGGCTCCTCTCAGGGTGTCTCAGCTGGGCTTGCTCCACAACACGCCCCTGTGTTAAGGCCTGCAGTATCACAATGGACAATCGGTTACAAGCAGCCCCGCTGTGTCACAATGAATATTTGGTTCCCTAGGGCTAGTTGGAGGAAGCAGAAAGGCCAAGGCCTGAGCCCAGGCCTGACACAGCAGGGCCTGTCCCTCCCGGGTGGCTCGGGGCTGTTTGTGGGATGTGAGGGACAACAAGGACAAATGTCATCACCCTGTGTGACACTGCAGATGCTCATGGAACCAAGGGCCAGTGTGACACAGCAGGGCCTCCTGGAAACAAGAGGCCATTGTGAGCCTGCAGGGCTCTAACACCCCAGAACACAGAAATGCTGGGGGTGACCAAAGGTTCCTTTACTCCAGTTTGGTGCACAGGACAAACATCATCCAGACACTGTCAACATGGACAGATTCAAAGTATATTCTTGGTGGGACGGGACTCACAAGGATCATCAAGTCCAGCTCTGCAGTGAATGGCCCACACACGGACTGAACCCACAACCTCAGTGATACCAGCACCATGCTCTAACCAACAGAGCTAAGAGGTGGAAATGACACAAAATTTTACAGGCAAAATATAGACAGTCAAGGAACTTGGCAAAAGGGGTTAATACAACACCCAATTCAACAAAAACTCTGATCATAGCATTACCTTCCCTAACTTCACTTAACCTAGAAACCTCTAAGCCTGAAGATGTTAAGTTACCCAAGAGTGTTCCAGGTAAGTGGCATTAGAAGAAGAAGAAATAGAGGATAGCAGAAGGACAGAAGATCTCTAGGCAGACACACATACAGGTAAGCAACTGCTCGGGGCTCGGGTTCCAGGATCCAGACCAGGGACTGTCCTCGTGCTCCGGCTATTAACGCCCTGAGCCTTCATGGCCCCGGCCCTCAGGAGGGACTTCCAGTTGCTTGCCCAATCAGAGTCATGGCAGGCACCAGTTGCTGCTGTGATTGATTGATTGATTGATTGACTGATTGATTGATTGATTGACACCTCATGCAATGAGAGCTGGGTTAGTGATGACTGTTGTGTGATTGATTGACAGCTCAGCCAATCAGAGCTGGGTTAGTAGCACCCTTGCTGTTTGATTGACAGCTCTGCTAGCCCAGGGCTGGGGCCGGGGCTCTGTCCCCCCACAAACCAAGGCCTGACCCTTCCCCGGCCTCACTCAGGCATTCCGAGCATCCCGAGGTGTCTGGGACATGGATCTCATCCAGCCTCTGACAGCAACCATGGTGACACTGTGGGATCTCAGGGAACCAAGGGGCCATTGTGACCCTGTGGTGCCTCATGGAGGATGGGGCACTACCAGGACTTGTCAGGGACACGAGCAGGACACAGACAGAGCTCGCAGGTGCTCAGCACTGGCAGGGGGTTTGCGATGCCCCAGATGGGGCTGTGTCACAGGGGACCTCTGTGGCTGTGTCCTGGAGCCAGAGAGCAGCTGTGATGTCAGAAAGGGGCTGTGTGACAGCACAGAGTGGGTTGTGTGAGGTCACAGATGGGGCTGTGACATCACCGAGTTTGTTGTGTGAGGTCATCGAGCGACTGTGGCATCATAGAGGGGACTGTGTGACATCACAGAGCAGGTTGTGACACCGTGGCATGGCTGTATGACATCCTAGAGTGGGCTGTGAGGTCAAAGTGTGTGCTGTGACAATACAGAGTGACAGTATTGAACCACGAAAGGCAAGGAAAATACCTTTCAGCCGATTTAGTCAAAAGGATATGTTTATTTCATCGCTGGGCAAACACACGGGATCTCTCCCAAAGGCGTGTGCGCCCCTCTGCAACTTTTAGTCTTTTATTTATTCATAAAAGTCATGCATATTCTAAAACGCCTGTAGATATTTATTACCTGTGTAAGTGTCGGTCTGAAGATTGCCTGATCTGCCTCACAATCATTGTTAGAGACTGAGACTCTGAGAACCTGAGAGCCTTGAGACCCCTGGACCCCACCTCTCTCTTTGGGCAGGAGCTGCTGGGCCTGGCTAAGGTGGATGCTTGCCAAGGGACTGTGTTGGGTGTGCGCTGTACTGTCACGCTGCACTGCGTTCGGGCAGGTACGGGCTGAAGGAACCGTACTTTCTGCACCTGAGCAACAGGCCTCACACACAATAGTCCATAAATCTCCCCACCTTTTGGCCAGTGGCCACTCACCTTAAAACGTACTATAATATTCTTACTCTCCAGAGAGACTTTCGTGACTTCTCCGCACGGATGGAAGTCATCGCTGGATGATCTAAGGACGTTCCATCTGTTGGTAGCTATTCCCCCTATTCTCTCTCTTTCTCTCTCTCTCTGTGTGTCTCTCTCTCTCTGTCCCTCTGTCTCTGTCCCTCTGTCTCTCTCTCTATTCTTTTTGTCCCTCTCTCTCTTTCTCTTTCTCTGTCTCTCCCTCTCTACTTCATCACCTTTTTATCTCTCTCCTTCTCACCATTACCCCAAAACTGAATTGTTGGCCCTCAATAAATTGCTTTGCTGCTTGCTGCTGAACAAAACCTTAGTCTCTTGCTGTTGTCCTTTGCACCCTGTGGTCGAACGAACCATGACGACCCCCGCTCAGGTTGTGCAGACCGTGACAACCTGTCACTGCCCTTTCCCCACTCAGTATTAAAATTAGTTGCCTACTCATTATGGTTGCGCAGTATTCCCTAGGTTTTGGGTCGGGGGGCTTCAAATTGAGTCGAAGGGCTTCAAGGGATGAAGTAAGGATTGTCTACCTCGCTCTTTAACTCTGTCCTTTTACTATGACTACCTGACCTGTTAATCCCTTCATTCTGGTCTTTATTGACTTCACTGTCAAAATTTATGATTGATGGGTTTCTTTTGGCTAGCTCTAAGTATTTTCTAATGTAGATCAGTTTCACTTAAATGTTTCCATATGTGTATTTTGCTGGTTCTGCATAATATATAACCAGACTTTGTCAACTTCGACTCCTTCTACTAGGATATCTATTTTTAAGGGTTACATTCCTAACCTGTAGCTTCCAAGTTTTTCAAGATAACCCATAACTTATTCCCTAAACATGTGATTCTCTAAGCTGTAACAGAAGAGTACGAATGCTATGGCTCAGTGTGACATCACAGAGAGCATTGCATGACATTGCTTAGGGGGTTGTGACATTACAGAGCTGGCTGTGACATCATGAAGTAGGGTGTGAGGCCCTAGAGCAGAGTCTGCCATCACAGAGAGTTGATGTGTAACATCAGCTGTAAGCTGTGTAACATCTTAGAGCAGGCTGTGACATCAGCAGAACAGACTGTGACATCATAGGGTGACATCCCAGAGATGGCTCTGTGACATCACAAGGATGCTGCATGAATCCCAGACTGGGCAGTGGCATCACAGGGGCTGTGTGACATCACAACTGGTTGTGTGACATCACAGGGGCTGTGTGACATCAGAGAGGCTTTGTGACATCACCGGGGCTCTGTGACATCACAATGGATGGGTGACATCACAGAGGCTTTGTGACATCACAGGGGCTCTGTGACATCACAAGGCCTGTTTGACATCACAGAGGCTGTGACATCACTAGGGCTGTGTGACATCACAGGTAGCTGTGTGACATCACAGAGGCTGTGTGACATCACAGGTTGCTGTGACATCACAGGGTCTGTGTGACATCTCAGAGGCTGTGTGACATGACAGGTCGCTGTGTGACCTCACAGATGTTTTGTGACATCACAGAGGCTGTGTGACATCACTGGGGCTGTCTGTGGTCACAGGGGAGGTCATTCTGCCCAGCCCCCCTCACAGCTCCCCCAGACAAGTCCAACGCTGCTCGTGCACAGCAGGGTCCCCTGTCCCCCCGGGTCCCCCTGCCTCTGGTGCCACAGCCTCCCCCAGAGGATGTTCCATTAGATCGACCCCAGAGCCTGACATGGGGACAGGGGCCGGGGCCATGGGGGTGGCACAGGGGGACAGGGACCCCCCGGCAGCGTCCCTGTGTCCCCCAGGGCCAGATCCTGGGCCAGGGCTCCTTCACCCTGTTATCAACCTGCGGTTGAGAGCGCTTAAAAAAGCCCCAGCAAGGAATCAGCAAAAAACAGATTTCATATTGAGCGACAGCACGACAAAGTTCCTTGGTGAGAATCACTCTGCTCCTAACTGGGGACTTCAGGAACAGCACGGAAACAAAACAACAACAAAACCAAACAAAATCAGTCAATCAAAACAGAAATGAACCGAGAACTGTCCCTGTGTGTATCTCTGTGTGACAAAAGGACAGTGAGGGCAAGGATAAAAGGAACACGCCTGTTATAAGTGCATGACATATTGTTGGCTTTTCGCAACTATTACGAGAAATGCTACATGTATAGTATTAAAATAGCTTTTCTGTATGCATATAAGTTTTTTTCTTTTCTTCTAATAGCTAAATAGCTAAATTAAGTATACTATTTTAAAAATATTATACTTAATAGTATACTCCCCGTCTAATTAAAATAACAGCCCGTAAATGTGTGATGGGGACCCTGCAGCTAACACAACAACTATCAACACTCACCAATTACAAAAAGCCAAAACCACCACCCAAATTAAAAAATAATAAAAAAAATTTAAAGCCAGAAACCAAAAAACACGCATGTTCTAAAAAAACAAACCCAAAAAGTAATCATCCTAAATAATTCCCAAAACTTTTTTACTATACAAAAAAAACTATAAATATACAACAATTTAATATATTGTAACGTGTATTTAAAGAAGTGTTCACAAACCAACCTTGTACTCCTAACAGCTTGCCAAACATCCAGCCATTTTAACCCTTTACTTTATGTGTATCTCCTATTGTCTTTTTATTAAACCTATTAAAATGTTACCAAAACAGTAAGACTTATTTTTCACACAGCTTAACAGAGCTCAAACTTCATAGGACTTAACTTATGCCTTAACCTTGACTTACACTTTCAACTTCACAATTTAGGAAAAGAAAAGCACTTAAGAGTATTTAACCTAAATTATAACCTATGA